>NW_027418384.1:0-82452 GCF_009905375.1 Apium graveolens
TTGAACTTTGATTTGTCCACCATGTTTTTGTTTGGCTTAGTGAACTTTGTGTTTTTCCTGAACTTCATCTTTGCAAACCTCCTGGACAGAAAGGCCAGATGTTCATCAATATCATCAGATTCATCCTGACTGGAATTGTCTTCATCCTCAGTAACTTGCTCTTTACCCTTGCTTGATTCTGATTTGCTTGTGCCAATTTTGAGACTTGGCATTGTCTTTTCCTCATTTCTGGCTTCAACTTTTTCACTGTCAGCTACAAGTGCAACTGATCCCCCCTTTCTCTTTCCCTTTTCTAACAGCTCATCTTGCTCCATCTCAAGTTCATAAGTCTTCAAAATTCCATATAATCTTTCAAGTATGAAGTCCTTATAATCTTGAGAATTTCTTAGAGAAACAGTCATAGGCTTCCATTCCTTTGGTAGAGACCTCAGAAATTTTAAATTGGAGTCCATGACTTGGTACACTCTCCCATACAGCTTTAATCCATTCAATAGTTTCTGAAATCTGTTGAATGTATCATTCAATGATTCTCCTTCTTCAAAATGAAAATATTCATATTGTTGAATGAGAAGCTGCATTTTGTTTTCTCTAACTTGCTCAGTGCCTTCACAGATAAGCTGCACAGTATCCCAAATTTCCTTAGCAGTTTGGTTATTGATGATATTGTCAAACATATCTTGATCCAGGCCATTAAAAAAAATGTTCATGGCTTTCTTGTCCTTGTGGACCTCTTCAATATCTTCAACAGTCCATTCTGCCTTTGGCTTGGGAATAGACTGTCCAACAGCAACTGTAGCAGTAGCAGTTGTGGCCACCTTGTGTGGGATGTGAGGACCATTCTCAATGCAGTTGATGTAGCTTTCATCTTGAGAGAGAAGATGTAAATGCATCTTCACCTTCCAGTGATGATAGTTATCTCTTTCCAGGATTGGAATCTTTACACCAATATCCTTCTTACTCATGATGTTAGCAGAATAGATCTTTAAACTCTTTGTATGTTAAGAGCTTGCTCTGATACCAATTGTTATTCCCAGTGGACTAACAATGAGATTTACAGAAGGGGGGTTGAATGTAAATCTCAAAACTTTTTCAAGTTTTGAGCAATTTGTAAGACTAAGTGTTTGAGTGATCAAATGTGTGTGAATTGCTTGGAGCTGATGCAGACAGATATATATTCAAACACAAATGTAATGAACACAAAACACTTAAAAACTTTTGTGGTGGATTTGTTATTCCACCAGAGATGTGTTATTTCAGAAAATCTGTGATTCAAAATTAAATCACAGCTGCTTCCTAGTACAAACTAGATGATTTTCTCTCTTGATATTTCTAAACAGCTCAGGGAAAATTCACTTCTAATTACTAGCTACTACTTGGTTTATATAACACCAAGTTTACAAGTGAAGACAAAGATAAAGTACAATAAGACAATAGTTCTCCACTTGTTTCTGTTCCATTTTTATCCAGTGTAATATGGAATTATCTGTTGACTTTCCATTATGAACCAGACTAAAAACGGCTGCTTTTTCTGCTGTTCCTGAAATAGGCTACCACATCTCTGTCAATCCATGTGCCTCTGTCAGCTTTGTTAACTGTCACTATCAACTGCTATGAGACTGAGCATCCGTTGAAGCTTTCATCCGTTGATGACTTTATCCGTTGATGCTCTAGCAGTGTATCCGTTGAAGCTTTCATCCGTTGATGGCTTTATCCGTTGATGCTCTAGCAGTTGAAGCTTTATCCGTTGAAGCACTTATCCGTTGATGGATATTATCCGTTGAAGCATTAGAGACATCCGTTGAAGCTTAGTTTCTTATCCGTTGAAGGTCTTCAATATCCGTTGACACTTCTTCACTTATACAAAATTACAAGGCATGAAATATTTACAATTAGCCCTCCTATTTGTACATTCATTAGTAGTCAACATGACTGATTATCTCCTAACAACATCTAAGAATTACAGCTTGAAATCAGAGAGTGAGATGTGCTACAATACCAAACTTATTGCTAAGTAAGGCTACTCCTTCAACGGATAGCCAAGATGGTCTTATCCGTTGAGGCTACAAACACTAGATTTCTACTTAAGTGTTTTGCTGAACTTATCATCAAACTAATACACATATTCCTAACAATAATTTTGCCACTGAGTGCAAAAAGTCAAAGCAAGTTAAGAAAAAAAAGCCTATATGAAGATAGAAGCAAAGCATGAGGCACTGCTCAAGAAACAACAGATCGAAGGTTGCATAGCAGAAGGCAAATGCTGGAATGATACTAATGAAGATGAAGATGAAGATGGTGAATATGGTAACTATGTCTTAATGGCAAAATCATAGGAAACTGGTGCCTCATCCAATTAGGTACCAATTCTTATTTCTATCTGAATGTCACATTCTAAGTATAGGCACACTTTTGAGAAAGTGTTGAAATGTAAACAAGAAATAATGTCAATTGGCCTTTATAACAACACTTCTGTAAATAGAAAAGATGTGTTATACATATCAATACATCAGTTATTGTCTCATATAAAAAAATCAGATTAGCAATAAAGAAATCGATGTAGTATCATAAAAATATATATGGGTTATGTTTGTATTTGAGAGAGTCGAGAGAAAGAAAGATGATAAAAGAGATTTGAGAGATAGACGGAGCATGATTGGAAAAATATCAGGGAGAGGAATAAAAGAAATTTTAAGAAGGGATGTTTTTCTCACAAAGGGGGGAACTGTCCGCGTTTTTTTTAGTTTTTTTAAAAACTAGTTTGAACATCGGTTTTGTTTATAGTTGACACATAAAACATCCTTTAACATCGTTTGCAAATTACTGATGCTAAAAATATCTTTAACATCAGTTGTTTTTTACAGCGATGTTGATGAGCGTGCACTTTATCTTGATATTATCCCTATATTTTGATTATTTTGTATTGATTTAAATTTTTATTTAATAAATATTAATGTTTTATTGTAGGTATCAAGGAGATATAATAAAGGAAGGCTTGGAGTTAAAAAGAATCATATTTGGAGTCTAATTTGATTAAAAATCGGATTTTATGGGCCCGTTGCGCAGTCTACACTGTTTGGGCCATATCTGGAGTTATATAAGTCTGATTCTGACGATTCAACAGACCATGGAAAGTTTATTAGAAGAGCTTCAATTCAGAATTGTCTTGAATTTATAGCCCAGCCGAATCAGCCTAGAATCTGATTCAAAAAGTCAACTACGAATTTCCACTTCCTTGAAATTCAATTCTAATTGGGAAATCTCTTTGTATTTACTTTAATTCATTAAAAGTACTTTTGTTAGAGATATTAAATTTTTGACGAAGGAATATGGTAACAACAAATATTGAGGTTCTCGCCGGAATTAAGATCTATGACGGTGGTTCTTCGCCGGAAAATCAAGCGGTGTGTGGTGGTTTGTGGTTGTTTTAGGCTGAGATTGATCAGAGTAAGTGGCGGCTCCCTTATCAGCTCTCAACTTCTTACCCCTCTCAATGTGCCTACGTACCCTTTATATAGGGATCAAGCCTGACGTAGTTCTTGGGAAACAAGAAATCTAATGGGCTTAGACTTCTTATTCCTTGGCCCGGTAGAAGCCTATCCAAAATCCATCTTCCGCTAGCTTTAGGAATGTCCAACTATGAGGCCCAACCGCGAAGGCCCAAGGCTCATCCGTAATCGTAGGACTTCACGGATAGTGCATCTCCCTGCGCAAGGATAACACTCCGCTACAACTATCTCCCTTGATTTACGGACGCAGGTATAGCCACGGTTCACCGAAATACCGAACGCATTCATGTCCCCCGAATGAGGATAACCCCCCAGATAGCAGGACATGTGATCCCAAGCTCTTGGGTGCAAAGTGCAGGATGACTCCAAAGTTCTCCAACGAGGACACCCGTTGAATACAAGAACAGAGTTCCCAAAGCACACACCAATGTTAACCCCGCATCCCCAACGAGGACACCCGTTGAATACAGGAGGATGACTTCAATCATCAGGCATACCCCTGGAGGCCTTCAAGCTTTTCATGGACATCTCCCTCCTTGACCGTTTCAAGGAGGGAATTCCTCAATGAGTACCTGCAATAAATACATTAGTAGAATAAATCATCCATTGCTCCCTTCCAAGCATGCTTTTTCCTGAATTATCCTCATGAGGATGCACTGACCATACACAGGACGCGTCCTAAGACATTGGGCGCGTCCTCACCTTCTTGAAGCCTGTATTGCTTCCCCAACAACTACCTCTCACAGCATTCCACAGCGACAAGACACGTCCTAAGCATGATAGGCGCGTTCTCCAGCCACCATTGCTAGAAGACCACAATTTCCAGATACCTTCACCATGGTGGACGCGTCCTACATCCTTGGATGCGTTCTTCAGCAGGTAAATACTTCCAAAACTCCTTACCACAAAATCATCCTTAATAAATACTCCCACAAAAGGTGGACACGTCCTGGTCACCTAGGTGCGTCCTAACCTTATACAACACAACATCGAGTTTGACTGTAAGTAGTCCGCATTTGACCCGCATTAATCCAATGCCAAATTTCGGGTATAACAACTACTCCCAAATTCCATACACAGTTGAAAACAAAGTTGGAATTTTTATCTTCAGGAATACCAGCAGAATTTTGGGCTCGCCACTTCAAAACATCAGGACGCGTCCTCCAAGTGGGGCACGTCATCAGCTTACATAAGTATTTCCAGAGAATCGAATCATTCCTAACCGTTGCATGACAACTGTGCATACGTCACTATCACCTTCTCTCTATAAATACCCTCATAAAGTGGCATAAAGCACTTTACTCTCTTCTCTCTCCCAAAACCGTCGTTGTCACCACCATAGCAAAACATTGAAGTTTGATAATCCGGCGATTCCTCCGTCCATTTCCTGACTTTTTGCATTCAATCTACTCCTCAACTTACAAGGTATGTAAATTCATCTTTATTTTGTTGTCTCATCAAATAATTTGACCCCAATAAGCAAAAGACTGTTCATATTCTCCTCTTGTATTCTATTGTTCTTCATTTCCTTGTGTATATATGTGTATATATATGATAATCCCCGTATTTTGCTAGCTTTTGATTCTCATTTAGGTGTTTTTAGGGTTTCATTGAATTTCCCCCAAATTGATTATATTCGATCAAAATTCCACTGCATTATAACCATTTTGGATGCATCTACCACAATGGGTGCGTCCTGTTGTCTATTTTTAACACAAATATGGTAGACGCGCTATCACACTAAGACGCGTCTTAGTTAACTTACATAATTTTTCACTTGTTTTTCCATGCGTACATGTTTCTTTGTATTTCCAATTATACGTTTCTAGGACGCGTCTTCCATTTAGGACACGCCCTAATGCCCGTCTACTGTAAATAGACTAGAGACACACTATCGTACCTGGATGCGTCACGCAGTATTGATGCATCTTCATACCAAATTCCCACATTCCACTTTCTTTTTCATAATTTTATTATCTTCTTCTTTAATCATGGGCGCGTCCTCAAAATTTTCTTTAGTCTTGTTTCAGCTAGAGAACGCGTCTTCATCTTCTCATTTCCACCCGTTCAAGGTTCTCAACAAAAGCCTTGGAATTTATTCCCCATCTTCCATTTCTTTCACACCCGAGCTCCCTGAACTTCCTAGGATAAATTCCTTTCTTGGAGTAGAAACACGCGTCTTTGAACTCCTCAAATCAAAAACCTCAATAATGTCAGATTCCAGTTCTGAATCTATGGATCATGTCCCTATAAGCTCTAGAATGGGAAAGGGAAAGGGAAGATTAAAATGTAAAAGAACTCCAATCCTCAGATCTAGAGCGGCCATTGAAGATTGGACTGACGATGAAATCCATCCATCACCCAGTAAACAGAAAGCCATCTCTGATGAGGACGCGTCCTCACCCGCTCAAGTAGCATCTCCATCTAGGGATGCGTCTTCTGTTGAATACGCGCCCTCTCCTCATAGTGAGGGTGAATTTGGTAAGAGAATCTCTCAGCCTGACAAGTACCCCATCTCCCCTCAACAGTCTGTCTCTCCATTGGAGCATTAGGATCCAAGCGACGTAGAACTTGATTTTGACTGGAAGGAACTTGAAGATCTCCTGAAGACAGAGAAGAATGTCTGGAGGAAGAGAGAAAAAAAATTAGCTTACGTTGGCATGAAATCCACTGCAACATATGTGGAAATTGGGTGGACCATGAAGTACTATGACATGGAGGGCATCTGGGCACGTCCTCTCCGAATAATGAGGCCTCACATTTTTAACATCGAAAACCTAAGCATCCCCAGGATGGTCCTAACTCCAAAACTCATCTCCTTGGGTGTGGGCGCGCCCTTGCACTAGTACATCAAGAAAATTATGAAGTGGTATGATGTGTCTCCAGTACAACTGTCCCCAAACTCATAGAAGCTAGCATGGGCCTTGTATATTATGTATCATAATTTGGGGTTGGGTGCGCCCTCCATGAAAGAATTCAGCTATTTCTTCAGCATCAGGAAGTCTATCCCAGGCTACCACTTCTTGGTTTTCAACAAATGGTTGAACGACAAAGGGTTTAATGAAGGTAAAATCATCCACAAGCGAGACTGGAAGGAACCATTCTTCTATATTTATAACGTGAAAAGGGCCCGCGTACACTTCAATCTAGAGCCAAGTAAGAAACATCAACAGGACGCGTCCTCACTTTAAGACGCATTTTACTTCTTAATTTCCTTCTTTGTTCTGATTTTGACATCCTCGTTTCTTATTTAGATAAAAGAACCCAAAAAGAGCTAACGGGAAAGAGAAAAAAGAGAGCAGAGAAGGTGATGGCATACACTGAGAAGCACTTTAATCTCAAAGAGATGATTACAGAAGTCAATCTTAAAAAGACTGGGGCATTGTCCGAAAGGGTGGGTTCCATTTATAAATACCGTGATTTTTACAATGGAAAACCCATCCTTATTGCTTCTGAGAAAGCTAGAGGGCTTAATGCAACAGAACTTGTCCAACTGGACATCAGTAGACAAGTGAACTTAGAGAAAGGTAAAAATCATTAGGGATAGGACGCGTCATACGTCTATGACGCGTTATGCATAAGTTTTCCCTTTCTCTTACATGCATAACTTTAACTTAATCTGATTTACGGACGTTTCCCACATCCGTGTTTTTGTTTTGGGCGCGCCTTAGTATTAGGGCGCGTCTACTTATAATATTTGTGACTGTTGTTGTTAGTTTGTCACTTACACTTTCCTCATAGTCCATGTTATAGTTGATGTGTCCTCTAGATAGGACGCGTCATCGTCGCCTTGTTTGACATATATACATGCATTCTTCATGCCTTTACATGCATTTTTCTTGACATATATATATGCATTGACAATCTATGCGTCTTGCTATCAGGACGCATCCTAGCATCCCCTATAGTATTGTTGCATTGCATAGTTTTCACAGGGTATGCCATACCACACAAGACGCATCTACATTACTCGGCTAATGTTTTTCCATGTTTATGTCACATATATGACTTCTCTTCCAAAAGGATTTGCTATTGGGGCCACTAAAAAGCTGAGAGCCAGGAAGCAAACTCCTGTTAAGCCTGATCTAAAGGTTAAAGACCCCTTGCCTGCTGTCACTCCTCCTCCTCCACCAAAGATCATTGACACCACAGTGTCAGACATCCCTGATAAGGAGGACGTGCCCTTAAAGCATTAGAAGACAGTGCCAGATGAGCAATCCTTTGTTCTCAGATATCTGGGCACGTCCTCGGCTGGCGATTTCACTGAAGATGAAGTTCGAGGCTGGACTTTCAGGACAAAAGAACAAACATAGCAAGGCATGGTGAGAGCCGCAGCCGAGCTCCACTTGCACGCTATGCAAAGTGCCAACATGGCTGCTAGACTCAAGGCGCGTCTTTCTGTCACTGACACTGCTAAAAGCTAGGCTGAAGACAAAATCAAACTTTTGGAAAAGAACACTGTTTTGCTTATCCAAGAGAAAGATGCTGAGATGAAGCGGTTGCAGGAAGACAGGACACATCTTGAGGGTGAGAATGCGCTACTGGAAGGTAATGTTACCTCTGTGGAGAAGGCTATGGAGAGTGTTATAGCCTTGAATTCCACCATGCAACTAGAGCTGGACACTTTAAATGATGACAGGTTGCATGGATGGAAGGAAGAGAAAAATTGGTTTACCAGAATGGTTTTGCAGTTGGGTTTGAAGAGTGGTGTTCTGGGTTCATAGCCAATGATCCAGAATACACTTTTTTCAAGTTCGATGAGGACACCCAGAAGTGGGTAAATGATTTCAGAATCAGGGCTGCAGATTTCATCAAAAACAAGAGGATCATCCTTGGCTTGGAATAGGATGACGCGTCTCCAGTGCCTTCTCCACTTCAGACTCAGCCTCCTCCTCCAAACAACCAGGACAAGCCCTAGGACGCGCCTCCTGCCTAGGGCGCGTCTTATGTTTATTCATGAACTTTTTATCTAAACTACTTTAAGGGTGCAGGCCCTTTCAAGCCTTGCAAGTTGTAATGATTATATTTAAACTTCGTTTGTTTGTACTTTTCATGAGATTTCTCTCCTTTAATTATCTTCATGCATGTTGTGTTTTCCTGACCATCTTCTTTACCTATAGTGGGCGCGTCCTACGCTAAGGACACGTCGCCTTTTAGATCTTGTTGTTATTTCCTTTATTATTACAAGCTAAGTAGATGTCCTGCAAGGGCGCATCCACATTTGAGGACGCATCTTCGTTATGTGTTAATTCTATTCCAACATCATACTCCATAGGGCGCATCCCGCTACTTTGGCGCGTCTTCATTAATCCATTTACTCAGATTATTTTGAATTTTCTGGATGGTATATTCTTCCCAAACACGATATCATGCTGTACTTTTGTATTTAGGTAAGGCACAATACATGAGGGGCGCGTCCCAGTTTTTTTACGCGTCTATCCATTATTTTTGAAGATAATATTTTTAACATATCAGGCTGGTCGCGTCCTTAAAATGACGTGTCTTTGTTTTCCAGTCATGGGACACAAAAATTAAAGGAGCATAAAATTAAAGAAACATCAACCAGGATTGCTTGGGCGTGTCTTCAGCCCTAAGATGTGTTCTAGCTCTATTATTATTTGAGTTTTCTTATAATTTCTACCTTGTTCCTTTGTAAATATAAGACTACCTCTCAGGGCGCGTCTTGTGATTAGGACGCACCATATAACCAAGAAAAACTTACAAACAAACAACCATTGGAAATTTTTCAAAGCTTTTATTAATAATACGCTCTGATGTCAAAAGTGCACCAGTCCCACGACTACTATGCTATGTGGGGAATTTATTCGAAAAAATGATCCTTCAACTAGTTCTAAGGTAAGTAGTACATGCACTACCCACCTAGGCTAAGAGAAATTTTACTGCTTCTAGTCTATAATTTGGGCACAACCCTATATAATGTAATCATGATAGGTAAGGGGCCAAAGCTGCGCCTTACTGATAATACTTTCGAAGATGTTCTGCGTTCCATGCTCGCGAAACCAGCTTTCCTTCCAAATCCTCAAGATGATAGGTCCCCTTCCACAAGATTGCTTTTATCTTGTACGGTCCTTCCCAATTAGCTCCAAAAACTCCATGCTGGGGGTTCTTTGTGTTTGGCATCACTTTCCTAAGTACCAAATCTCCTACGTTCAGCAACCATCCCTTTACCTTCTTATTGTAATACCTTGCAGCACGCTGTTGATATGCTGCAAGCCTCAGCTGGGAATTTTCCCTTGTTTCTTCCAAGAGATCCAAATGAAGCCTTTGATTAACCTCTGCATCTTCTTCCGTGTAACGATCTCTACGAAACGACCCTGAGCCAACTTCTACAGGAACCATAGCTTCATAGCCGTAAGTCGGCATAAACGGAGTTTCCCCCTTAGTAGATCGCGGAGTAGTGTTGTAGGACCACATCACTTTTGGGGGTTCTCCAGGCCAATTCCCTTTGCGTTCTTCCAGTTTGGTCTTGAGGGTATGCTTTATTATTTTATTGACAGCTTCTATTTGCCCATTACTTTGAGGATGATAGACCGCTGCAAACTCCTTCTTAATTTTCAGATCCTCACATAACTGCCGCAACTCCTTGCTCTCAAACTGCTTTCCATTGTTAGAGACAAGTTTGTAAGGGATACCAAACATGCACACGATACTGTTGAAGACAAAGTCTTTAATTTTCTTTGTGGTGATAGTTGCGAATGGCACAGCTTCTGCCCATTTGGTAAAGTAATCAACCGCAACCACTGCATACTTGACATCTCCTTTAGCCTTAGGTAATTCCCCAATAAGATCAATCCCCCACATGGCAAATGCCCATGGGCTTACCATAGGTGTCAAGAGCGTCGCTGGCATAGATGAGTAATTCATAAAGTGTTGGCAGGGATCGCATGCTCTAACGAAATTCACAGCATCCTCTTTCATCATAGGCCAATAGTACCCTTGGCGTAAAACTTTCATCACCAACGAGTTACCCCCGAGTGATTACCACAAATCCCTTCATGTACTTCCCTTAAAATGTAATTCCCTTCTTCTTCATCGACACATATGAGCAACGGTTGATTGAAGCCTCTCTTATACAAAACTTCATCATACATCACTTACCTTGCAGCCTGGTAGTGGAGCCGTCGAGCCTTGAACTTATCTCCGAGAAGTGCTCCCTTGTGAATATAGGCAAGAATGGGCGTCATTCATGTTTCCTTGGGAGCCTCATCTACTTGCATCGCCTCTACCTCTGGGATACTGAGAATTTCCTGGATTTCTAAGGGTATAGATCCCAACAACACACCCTCCTATTGGGACCCCATTTTTTCCAGGGCATCCGCTTTCCTGTTCTTTTCCCGCGGTACACATTCCAGCCTAACCTCTTTGAACTTTCCAATCAGGCGCTACGTGCACCTCAGGTATAATTCCATCCGTGGTCCTCGAGCTTGAAACCCCCCATTCACCTGGTTTACCACCAACTCTGAGTCGCTCTTTGCAATTAGATTCCGCACACCCATTTCTAAAACAATCTTAAGGCCATCAATCAATGCCTCATATTCCGCATCATTATTCATTGCATAAAATTTGAAATGGATTGCACTCATCAGATGATGGCCTTCCGGAGACACGAGCACTATATCTGCTCCTCCATTGTTAACCGCCCCATCCACATGCAAGATCCACCAGGGATGTGGAAACTCCTCTAAAGATTCGTCAATATGAGGGGGATGCAACACTACTAAAACCTTATCATCAACCGCGGAATCAAATTCCAACAAGAAATCGGCCAAGGCTTGTCCCTTAATTGCCGTACGGGGCATATATTCCAAGTCAAGCTGTCCTAACTCCACAGCCTATTTCAACATTCTCCCCGATGATTCTGGTTTGTGAAGAACTTGCCGCAGATGATATGCTTTACGAACTTTAATTCTATGGGCCTGGAAGTATGGGCGTAGCTTCCTCAACGCAAGGATCAAGGTATAAATAAGCTTCTCCATATTCGTATAGCGATTTTCAAAATCATGCAATCGCTTGCTCACATAATATACCGGTGACTGTTGCGCGTCTTCTTCCCTTAATAGCACAGCGCTAATTGAATACTCAGAAACTGCAAGGTATAGGATTAGGGATTCTCCATATAATGGTTTTGACAATATAGGAGGGTTCCCCAGTTGTTCCTTGATTTTCCTAAAAGCTTCCTCACATTCTGGTGTTCATACAAAGTCCTTCCCTACCACTTTGATCACCTTAAAGAATTCTTTGCACCTATCGGATGATTTAGAGACAAATCTGTTAAACGCGGCGATCCTCCTAGTTAGACTTTGCACCTGCTTCATATTGGTGGGAGATTTTATATCCAGCAGTGCTTTAATCTTTACAGGGTTAGCTTCTATTCCTCTGTGATTGACGATGAACCCAAGAAACTTGCCCGACTCTACGCCGAACACACACTTTTGCGGATTCAATCTCATGCGAAAGCACCTTAGAATGTTGAACATTTCCATCAAGTGCTTGACATGATCATTTGCCTCCTTGGATTTTACCAACATATCATCCACATATACCTCCATGGTTCTCCCAATCTGATTCTTGAACATCATGTTCACTAATCTCTGGTAGGTCGCGCCTGCGTTGATCAATCCAAATGGCATCCCTATATAGCAGTATAGTCCTCTATCAATAATGAAGGATGTATGTTCCTGATCAGGACCGTATATGGGAATTTGGTTGTAACCGGAGTATGCATCCATAAAGCTTAACAAGGCATGCCCTGTCGTCGCGTCAACCAGCTGATCAATTCATGGGAGGGGAAAGCTGTCCTTTGGGCAAGCCTTATTTAGATCTATGAAATCTACACATGTCCTCCACTTCCCATTCAGCTTTTTCACAAGCACTGGATTCGCGAGCCACTCGGGGTAGTAAGATTCTTTGATCAACCCCACTTCCAACAGTCGGTCCACTTCTTCCTTTAATGTTATCGCCCTTTTCCCGCTCACCGGGCGACGCTTTTGTCGTATGCCCGTACAATTAGAGAAGATGTTCAACCGATGACACATTACCCCTGGGTCAATTCCCACCATCTCTGAATGTCTCCATGCGAAGACATCGAGATTTTTAACCAAAAAACGGGTAAGTCTTTCCCTCATTGCATCACTTAGCTGAGATCCCACCTTCAAAACCTTGCTTGGGTCATCCTTGTCGACCGGGACATATATTATGTCTTCGGCCGGCCCCGTTTTCTCGGCAGGCATAGGGATCCTGGGATCCAGATCAAAATCAAAGTCTCGGGGTCCTCGACCTCCATTCTTGCATCCGAGGGCGTGTCCCAATGTGTGGGAGCATCCACCTCAGAACAAGGCATGGCTTTGTGCAATGCAGGTGTGGAGGGCACGTCCTTGTTTTGAGGAGCATCAACCTCAATTCCATTTTCACTCTTCAAGGGCGCGTCCTCGTTTTGAGGAGCATCCACCTTGAGGCTACTTTCGAGACTTTGTAAAATCTCACTTCTTCCTTCCAACTTTTCTCCATTAACCTCCTTTTGCATGATCCCTTTTGTCTGATTCACCACGATTTCTTCCACAATGCGGATCCTCGAAACATTCCCCAGCATCAAAGCAGAGGCTTTGGTGGCATGATTTTCTTCTTCCTCTGGATCTTTCACAAAATAATGGGCAAGAACCTCTCCACTTGGTTTTGTCTGAAAATCTGCCGCATCTTCAAATAGATGCCTTTTCCCTCATACCTTCTCCTGCGAAATTCTTTAACAACCTTGTGATAGCAGTCGCGTGATTCGTACTGTGACCCTCTCAGACTACCCACTCCGTTTGGTGTTGGGAACTTTATCATCAAGTGATGTATCGAGGTTATCACCCTGAACGCCCACAACTAAGGTCTGCCTACCAGCACGTTATACGCGGAGTCTTGATCTAGCACTTTGAAATCTATCATTTGGGTGACGGATAGAACTCCTTCTCCAAGCGTGACTGGAAGCCTAACAGAACCCATGACTCTCACTGCCTCTCCAGTAAAGTCGTAGACGTGTGCATCTGGGAAACCCAATTTTTTGTACGTGCTGTTATACAGGATGTTCGCAGAGCTCCTGTTGTCCAAGAAGACTCGATGCACGTTCATTGCCCCAATAAGCATAGTTATTACCAGTGCATCATAATGAGGATGATGTACCCATATTGACTCTCTTTCCCTGAACGTAATGTCAGCTGATTCCCCTTTGAATATTTTCAGAGGCCTGACTTCCAAGCTATGAATGTTGGTGAGTGGCGGGTGTCGTACTTCTCTCGTATTTCTTTCTAACGCCCGATTACTATCGCCAACAAACGGGTGTCCCCCAAATATTGCTCGAATACTACCAGCTCTTTGGAACTTAATTTCTGCTATCTTTTCAACGTCTTCCCCCCGTGGGGGCTTCCTTTCATCTTTCCCCTTGTCATCTCTTCCTCTGCGTCGTTTAACCTTATCAATCCACTCACCTAGATATCCAGCTTTGATCAATTCTTCAATTTCATCTTTTAGGTGACGACACTCGTGGGTGTCGTGGCCAATAAACTCATGGTAGTCATAATATTTTTTCTTGTCCCTACTTTGCCGTGAGGTCAGACGGTCTGGTTTCTTGAAAATTCTTCTGTCCTTATTCACCTCGAAGATATGGTCAATGGATGCCGCCAGCGGGGTGTAATTTCTTACCCTCTTTTCACAATTTGACGGTGGACTCCATTCTCTCCGCGTGTTCATGGTGTTAACCCTTGTAACACCCCCAAATCCGGGGTCGGAGATCCAGGTTGTCACGAGTTGCATTTCCCTTAATAACACTTAATCTTAATAAACAACCAACTATTGCGTACTGTGAACCCCACAATATACATACATACCACAAGTTATAGTCTCAGAGATGAATACCAAAAATAACACAAGTCATTTTATTCCACAATTATAAGTCATTACACCTCAAAGGGTTTCTGAATAAATTTACATATTCTTTGCCATTATTACAATTCATAAATATACATAAGTCTGGTACATCAATAGTTGAAACCCTAGCCTATTGGTAAATCCTACCTCAGCTATAGCGGCATCAACGCCTACATGAAACTACAGAACATTTCCTATCCGCTTGCGAATTGGGAGCTTGGTCATATTCATCTTGTCTATCTATTATTGTGTGATGAAAGAAGAAAGCTAGGGTGAGCAACAAGCCCACCGAAATAATATGTATAATAACTAACAATATATGAGCATTCTCATAGTACTCATGAAAGTCTTGGTCAAGAAGAAATGAACCAAGTTTGATATATTAACGCGACCAAGTCGCAAAATATTCAGGATATATGTATATATACTTTTCAAAATCTTAGAAGTCCTCTTTCATGCATAATATATACAAAGTTCTAGTTTATAACTGTATAAAAATATCGTTACAAGGTGATCTCATATATCTAACCTTGTCTCAACGTTTTTCTGAAAATCTTTGTCATGCATAAGATAATCATTTACTAGATATAAGTTGAAAAGATGAAGTTACAAGATACTCTAATATACTTATATCTTTTCCGAATACTGCTTGAACTACCACCATTCAAGGTATAATCAGTTTCAAAAGTTTATCACATAGATGAGACTACAAGATAAGACTTGAATATAGTCAATATTTGAAATATCATTTAAAGAAATGAAGTTACTAGATACTTCAAGAATTCTCGATATATATATACACCTATATATATATCTCATACATTCCTTGAAATCCTCTTTTATGAAAAGTATAAATAGAGTTATAATACCCAATGAATTTGGAAAGAAGAAAATTTTGGCATAAACCCGATATCTTGCTGATTAGGCAAAGATACCCATTAAGTAACCTTTTCTACTAGTAGATGGATGAATCCCCCACCGGTCATCACCCTAGCCATATTAGGACCTTGTGCTAGACCTCCACCCGGCCTCTTACGCGTTGATGGACTGCCACCCAGCCACTTACACTTTGATAGACCGTACCCCGGCCTGTCGCTTATGCCGACTCAATTAGATGGACTTACTTCCCGAACATTGGGCAAGTAATCAAATTCTTTTATCAAAACCGCAACCTCGTTGCGAATATAAAATACACCACAGAGCCAGATCCCTCAGATTTTTAAGCGAGTATTTAAATCCCCTTCGAAAGGAAGATCTTAAATTTGAAAATGAGTTTTAGGATCCGCTCTAACTTTTAAAATCATTTTGAAGACTCGAAAAGATTTTAAAGAATGTTTAGAGTAATGGTGATTTAATAAAATAAATCAGTCCCAATATGTTTAGAAAATATTTGAATATTATTTAAATAATATTTTCATAAGGATAATCTTTATAAAAATAATTGAAGTAGAAGTTTTAAAACTCATACTTGAAATGAATAATAAATAACAAAAGATATACTTATACGAAAGTATGATCTTTATTTGAATAATCGAAAATAAGTTTGATTATTATTCAAAACTATCGGATATACCTTATCCGATTAATACCTATAGAAAACTATATATATAAATATATATATATATATATATATATATATTATACTCGGAAACATCGACTCCCGGTTTAGAACAATGTTCACCTTTAGGTCCCCTATACTAAGGGTATACACAATGTATTATGCAGTTTATAAGCATTTGAATTGATAATAGAATATCAAGATTATGAAACAGAAATACATATAAATATCATATCAACATGCTCCAATATATCGCAAGACTTTGCTAATAATAACCATGCACTTATCTCAAGATAATGCATCAATATATTACATCACAACAACAGTATAACTGGTAGAAAACTTGCCTGAGCATTCTTGGGTAGACTTAAGCTTAGAGTGGGTCCGGTAACCTATGAACAACAACATAAGCTGGAATTAAACCACGGTCGCTTAAGAAACTAGACTTTAACCAATTGGACCCTAACATTCGCTTTTGCGCTTAACGATTCACATAAGTCGCTCGAGTACCCTCGGCTCCACCATTTTTAATAAATTAACCGTTACGAATTTTAAGACAACGCTTTCGCACATACTCTACCAACCGATCCATTAACCTTACATAATTGTTTCATACTCCAATTAGTCATTTAAGGACCTTAACCAAGTTTTCAAATTAAGGCGAGGGGTAATGGTTCGTTCGTGAAACGCCGTTACTTAAAACGATCGTTTCTCCTAAACCGTACATCGGATTCAAGAGAACCACATACCAAAACGAAGCTTACGACACGATCTAGATAAACATGGAAAGGTTACAGATTGATCAGTTAGATTTCTGTCCCGAACACTAAAACAAGCAGTTGAATGAAAACGGGCATTACGACGGCTATGTTTATGCGATTACCAAATTTTATTACAAGACCAGAACCATACCAAACCAACTTAACAATCAACATACTACATTATAACATTCCAAACAGCCCCTCAACTTCATCATACACCAAAACAAGTTCTTCACAATCATCCATTTACATAATTACTCATAACTTATATTTAAAGTTCATACTACTCTAAAATCATACAAACATCCAAGAACTCTTTAAGAACAGGTTTAAAACTCATGGTATGGCTTAAACACAAAGAGGGGAAGAGGTTATACCTTTCTTGGAGAGTAGGTAATGCTTAACAAACCTTAGATGATCCTTAACTAGCCTTATAATGATTAAAACCTCAAAACAAAATCAAGAACACAAAGTTAATTCTTGAAACACTATTCCCCTGAACTGTAAAATGTTATAAACGGTTATGGAAATCAAGAAGGTGAGGATAGTGGTTAATCTAACTGTGTAGAGCTTCTCGAGGGCTTCAATTTGATAGGTAGAACGCGCAAACGGCCAAGGAAAACTCAAGATACAAGCATTTTATCTTCCTCCATTTTCATTTCTTTCTCATATCGGGTTTCTTGAAAAAAGATGGGGGAGAGCTTGCTAAAAAGGGGGAAGAGAGTATTTTGACTTGTCTTGGTTGATTGTGTAGTGAGAAATGAAGTGTGGTTGATATTTGTGTGGTTAATGGCTTGATTAAGTGAGTGGATGATAATTAAGCTTGGTGTCACAATGATGGCCTCATTTCTTTGCCATTTGTCCATGTTTGGTGGTGGAAGCATCCTTGGCTTATTCCTTGCCTATGTGTTTGATTTATAGCCTTGATCTTTGCACTAATCTCTCTTGCATTTCTTAATCGCTTAATGGTTATACGATCCGCTTATCGTTCGTTCTCGTTGGTCGTTCGAGGAAATGTATCCGTGATTTTATTACTTGGGTTCCCCTAACCTTTATCAATATTTTATATTCCTTTTATGATCCTCTCTTATAATCCTTGAATATAAATCTTTTTAATCATGTTACCTTATACTCAATTCTTTCGGTATCTGGTGGATTTTCAGGAAAAAAATCAAAGTTTTCGAATCCGAATTCTGACGACCTTTACGTACACTTATTTACTTTATGGAATACTAATATGATCTTAGAATTTCATAACAGTACTCCTATATAGTGTGGTCTGATAATTTTCCTTAACCAGCATCATCAGCAAAAGTTACTATTCATTAGTGTTTCAAAAATTCCAAAAATTGGGGTTATTACAACCCTGTTAGGGCTTCGGGCATTCCGTCGGTAATCTGGACTTACGGGTCTATCTCTCCTCTTAGTTTGCCCCTTGGAATTGTGGGTATTATCATTTTTCTTTGTTTCAGCAAGCGATTGTTCAATCGCTTTGAAGGATTCCGCCTGCGCAAGTACATCAGCTAACGACACAGGGTCCTTTCCTTGCAGGTGTTTCCAGAAATCTGTTCCCACGCGCAGACCATCTAAAAGGAGTATTTTCAGTGTCTCATCAGTTGCGCCTCTCACCAAAGTAGACTCTGCATTGAACGTTTTAAAGTATGAGGTCAAGCTTTCCCCTTCTTTCTGTTTCACATTGGCCAGCGTGGTAATCGGTGGCTTATACTTCACCGCAGCCTGGAACTGGGTTAGAAACAAGGTTTTCATCTGTTCCCAAGATGTGATCACCCCTGGACCAAATTTTTGGAACCATTATTGAGCACCTTCTCTGAAGGTGGCCGCCAGGAGACGACATCGTGCCAAGTCAGGTACTTGATATACATCCATCTCAATGTTGAAACGCCCCAGGAATTCCACGGGGTCGGAGTTCCCATGAAAACACAAGTCATTGGTTATGTTTCTGTATCCCGCAGGCAACTGCGCTTCCCTCACAACAACAACAAAAGGGGATGGATCTTGCACAGTCGTTGTTACCCTACCTCCTTCAAGATGGTTGAGCAACCTCTTAAGATCATTCACGTTGATCGTCCCTACCCCAGGAATGGTTTGAATGATGGGTTGTTCCCTTTAGTTACCCCCGGGTGTACCGGTGGATCTTGCCGCCCCTCGCCCTGAGGCTGCGGCTGTGGTATGTTTCCATCTTGATTTTGAGCATTCTCTTACGCATGAAGTTCCTCCTAACCACGTCGTGGTATCTCATCATTGTTTTGCAATCTTTCTTGACCTCGTGCGTCATCCCGGTCATGAGGACGCGTCCTGGTTCCATTGCCCGTAGCACAGTGGGAAGCTAAAGGAACGACGAGGGGTTCTCCAATAGAGGGCATGCCATCTCTTCTTCCATAATATGGCCCCCTTCCATGATGGTATCCCATCCTTCCTCGTCTATTCCCCTGATAGCCTTGGCCATAATTTACAAACCTTCCTCGCGGAGGGGTACGCTCGTGCTTGCGGTGCCGTACCCTATCATCCATCGGGTATATAGGGGGCACACGCGTTGTATTATGGGGCCTCATCTCTCCATCGTTTCTTTCTTTCTGCCATTCCACCAACAGCATTCTCAAATCGTCATCTCCCAACCTTATGCCAAGTCGTCTCTTCAAGGTCAAAAAATCTCTTCTTTCCTCATCTGGATTCTGAATATCTTCCGCACGACGACGCTCATCCATCGTACGCCCAGACCTATGTGGATGTGGTGCATCCTGATTGACGGGACGAGGCCTCGCTCTACCGTCCGTGTCCTCATCGACAAACTCCACAATAGGTTCTACATCATCAAAATATTCCAAGCGCCGCGGAGTGATTCCGGGTTTTCTCCGCTGGCCTAGGAATCCCCCTCAACTACGGATGCTTTTCCCACAGCGTGGCCATGACGGGGAAAACGACGACCCCTCCTCGTCCTGCGGCACTCCACCGTATTCAGTCGGCACTCTACCGTATTCAGCCTTGACTGAAAACAGTTAAGCATATCCCCCATGCGGTACAACTGCTCTAAAATATCAGCGTTGCTGATGAGAACTGGAGGTGTTCCTCCTACGTCTGGAGCTCTCGGGGGATCTACCATGTTTTTGGGCACGTAGGGTTCATGGCGAGTGTAGCCTCCCTCGCCTTCTCCTTCAGATCTGCTATCACTTCCATCATAAGGACTTCCATCATGATCGTAAGACATCTTTTCCTCCCAAGATTACGATCTTAATCATCACCCCTCCTTCTAGCGCCAATTTGTTGACGGAGGAATCTGGTAACAACAAAGATTGAGGTTTCTCACCGGAATTAAGATCTATGAAGGTGGTTCTTCACCGCAAAATCAAGTGGTGTGTGGTGGTTTGTGGTGGTTTGTGGTTGTTTTAGGCTGAGATTGATCAGAGTAAGTGGTGGCTCCCTTATCAGCTCTCAACTTCTTACCCCTCTCAATGTGCCTACGTACCCTTTATATAGGGATCAAGCCTGACGTAGTTCTTGGAGAAAAGAAATATTATTGGCTTAGACTTCTTATTTCTAGGCCCGGTAGAAGCCTATCCAGAATCCATCTTTCGCTAGCTTTTGGAATGTCCAACTATGAGGCTCAACCGCGAAGGCCCAAGGCTCATCCGTAATCGTAGGACTTCATGGATAGTGCATCTCCCGCGCAAGGATAACACTCCGCTATAGCTATCTCCCTTGATTTACGAACGCAGGTATAGCCACGGTTCATCCCAAATGCCGGACGTATTCCTGTCCCCCGAATGAGGATAACCCCCCAGATAGCAGGACATGTGATCCCAAGCTCTTGGGTGCAAAGTGCAGGATGACTCTAAAGTTCTCCAACGAGGACACCCGTTGAATAAAAGAACAGAGTTCCCAAAGCACACACCAATGTTAACCCTGCATCCCCAACGAGGACACCCGTTGAATACAGGAGGAGGCCTTCAATCATCAGGCATACCCCTGGAGGCCTTCAAGCTTTTCACGAACATCCCCCTCCTTGACCGTCTCACGGAGGGAATTCTTCAATGAGTACCTGCAACAAATACGTTAGTAGAAATAATCATCCATTGCTCCCTTCCAAGCATGCTTTTTCCTGAGTTATCCTCATGAGGATTCACTGACCATAGACAAGACGCATCCTAAGACATTGGGTGCGTCCTCACCTTCTTGAAGCATGTATTGTTTCCCCAACAACTACCTCTCACAGCATTCCACAGTGACAGGACGCGTCCTAAGCATGATGGGTGCGTCCTCCAGCCTCCATTTTCAGAAGACCACAATTGCCAGATACCTTCACCATGGTGGACGCTTCTTACATCCTTGGACGCGTTCTTCAGCAGGTAAATGCTTCCAAACCTCCTTACCACAAAATCATCCTTAATAAATACTCCCACAAAAGGTGGACGCGTCCTGGTCACCTAGGCGCGTCCTAACCTTATACAACACAACACTGAGTTTGACTGTAAGTAGTTTGCATTTGAATCGCATTAATCCAATGCCAAATTTCGGGTATAACATAAATTATTATTCAGAACTAATCTGAATATTGGGGAGTTAGCACAAGAAAAAGAGAGACACACAATACAGAGAGAAGAAGAAGCCCGAGACGCGTCCTAACCTTATACAACACAACACTGAGTTTGACTGTAAGTAGTTTGCATTTGAATCGCATTAATCCAATGCCAAATTTTGGGTATAACATAAATTATTATTCAGACCTAATCTGAATATTAGGGAGTTAGCACAAGAAAAAGAGAGACACATAATACAGAGAGAAGAAGAAGCCCGAGGAAGGAGTCACATCCATTGAAGACGCTTGGATTATTTTTCTCCATCTTTGTGATTTGAATTTTCTCCTTCACTTTTTCATTATGAATATGTGTTATCAAATCTTGGATGCTTTTGTGATTTTTGGATACTTTTTCATTATGAATATTTGAATTCTTATGAAACCCTAACATGAGATTATTGGGGTTTTGTTAAAGAGTATTGTATGCAGTTCTACAGTTTATTCGTTCAAGTGATTTTCATGCTTATACTTGCTATTGTATGATCAACTGTAGTAGGTTATTAAATTAATAATAATACTGAGAGGGTAATAGTTAATAAACATAAAACTTGAATGATGAATGTTTATATCTTGTCATTAGAATATTGTTATGGTATAGACATATATTGTGACCATGCATAGCTTTGTGAATTAGTGCTTAATTTTATTCAGAAAAGTAAATTGGCGTAGACATCTGTTAGTTTATTTGAGAGGAATTATACCATGGTGATTTTGAGAGGAACATATGACCAATGATTTCTAGCTAGTGAACTGTGGAATTGCTATAGTACATCGCAACTCTTTTACCAATTTTAACGTGTTAGGGGAAAGTAATTATCCTGACTTATCTTCTGATATTTGAATCTCGTACCAACTTTTATGCTAGTTTAATTTTAGTTGTTTAAATTAGGTTTTATTAAATTATTTTAGTTATAAAAATCTTCAACACTTTTTGTGCTCGACAACTGAATTTTTAGATATTACTTGTAAATTAATATAAATATACAGTCCTTGAGGTACGATAACTGGTATTACTACTATATTACTTTTTTGTGACTGTGTACACTTGCACATCAGTATTTTACGCAATAACTTTTTGGCGCCGCTGTCGGGGACTGTTTTAGTTTCTAATTGCGAAGTTAATTTTCTTGCAGTTTGGTTTAGTTATTTCTGTACTAACGTGAGTAATTATTGTTTCTTATCAGTTTTCTTTGTGTATGAACGAAGAACCCTTAGGATTAGTTTTCTTTGATCCTGAAATCGTGTGAACTTTTAAAGCACGAAGAAAAGTGCAATATAGAGTACGGGAAAAAATATCTTCATGGGTGAACCGGTTAATAACCAAGATTTGGTACCCAATGGCATGGTGAAGGATGATAGAGATAGTGCTATACGGCTGTATGGAAAACCTCGTGTTGATGAGTTGCATTCGGAAATTGTTAAACCAATTATTGAAGCAACATAATTTGAGCTAAAACCAGTCATGTTTCAAATGTTACAAACAATCGGACAGTTTAGTGGTATGGCTTCTGAGGATCCTCATCTTCACCTTCGTTTGTTTATCGAGGTTTGTGATTCCTTTAAGCTTTCTGGAGTCAAGGATGATGCTTTGAGATTAAAGTTATTTCCATATTCTGTGAGAGACATGGCAAAAGATTGGTTGAATTCAATTGCACCATCTTCAGTGACTACTTGGAATGATTTGGCAGAGAAATTTCTAATGAAATGTTTTCCTCCCACCAAGAATGCAAAGCTCCGTAATGAGATCAATTATTTTCAGCAATTGGATGATGAATCTTTATATGAGGCATGGGAGAGATTTAAGGCATTACTCATAAAATGCCCACATCATGGTCTTCTTTATTATATTCAGATGGAGACATTCTATAATGGTCTCAATGCTCAAACAAAGTTGGTGGTGGATGCATCTGCAAATGGGGCTTTGTTGGCTAAGTCTTATAATCAGGCATATGAGATTTTTGAGACAATTGCAACAAATAATTATCAGTGGACAACTAATAGAGCTCAAGCTGGGAAAAAAGTGGTTGGAAAATATGAGGTCGATGTTGTGACCTCAATGCGAGCTCAAATGTCATCCATGGAGAATATGCTCAAGAGCTTGACTATGTGAGGTAACCAATCTATGGGGCAGCCGATAAATTCACAGGTTAATCACATCAAGAATGTTTCATATGTGTATTGTGGTGAAGAGCATACTTACGATAATTGTCCTTCAAATCCTGAATATGTCTTCTATGTGGGGAATCAAAATAAGGGTGGCCCTTATTCAAACACTTACAATCACTCATGGAGACAACATCCTAACTTTTCTTGGAGCAATCAAGGCACTACTTCTGGAAATTCATCAAATTCTTTCAGGCCTAATAATCCTCCTGGATTCTCTCAACAAGCTCAATAATAGTTGCCTCAACAAGCATCTTAATCTTCTTCTCTTGAAAATATGTTAAAAGCGTACATGGCTAATAATGATGTACTCATCCAAAGTCAAGCAGCATCATTGAGAAACTTGGAGAATCAAGTTGGACAGCTAGCTAATGAGCAAAGAAATCGACCACAAGGCACTCTCCCTAGAGACACTAAAAAGCCTAGGAATGAGCACTGTAAAGCCATGACATTGAAGAGCGGAAAAGTTTTGGAGAATGCTAAATCTAATTCCAAAGAAGGTGCTTCATCTAAAACTGAAATTAAGGAGAAATTTTCTGACAATGGTGGTATTCAAACTTCTAAGGTTGTTCCAACACTTCAACCACAACCACCATTCCCTCAACGGTTTCAAAAGCAGAAGTAAGATGTTCAGTTCAATAAATTTCTGGATGTTCTGAAACAGCTTCACATAAATGTTCCACTTGTTGAGGCTCTTGAGCTAATGCCTAACTATATGAAATTTATGAAGGACATTCTTACGAAGAAGCGAAGAATAGGAGAGTTTGAAATGGTAGCTCTAATACAAGAGTGTAACTCATTTGTGCACAATAATATACCACTGAAGATGAAAGACCCAGGGAGTTTCACTATCCCTTGCACTATTGGAAATTCTTATTGTGGTATGGCATTGTGTGATTTGGGAGCTAGTATTAACTTGATGCCTATGTATGTATTCAGAAAACTAGGAATTGGAGAAGTTCAACCTACAACTGTCACTCTTCAACTAGCAGATAGATCTCTTGCTCATCCTGAAGGAAAGATTGAAGATGTTTTGGTCAAGGTAGACAAATTTATCTTTCCTGCTAATTTTATTGTCTTCTATTATGAGGCAGATCGAGAAGTTCGCATTATCTTGGGTAGGCCCTTCCTTGCTATAGGAAGAACATTAATTGATGTGCAAAATGGAGAACTAACAATGAGAGTTCAAGATGATAAGGTGACATTTAATGTTTTTAAGGCTATGAAATATTATGATGATGTAGATACTTGCTCGGAGATCACTTTGGTTGATGATCTAGTTTCTGAAAAACTAGAGTATAATTCTTCACATGACCCTTTGGAGCAACTAATTCTCAATGCATCTAAAGATGAAGTTGATGATATTGATCTTTTAGCATGGTTGGAATCCAATTCACAAGGTACAAGGACTAAAGGCCGCTTTGAGTCACTCGAGATATCTTCAAGGGAATTCAAGATTCCAAAGCCATATATTGATGAAGCACCAAAGTTGGAATTAAAAGCTCTTCCGTCTCATCTAAAGTATGCTTATTTGGGACCTTCTTCTACCTTACCTGTTATTGTATCTACTGAATTGTCTGATGCACAAGAAGATCAATTGGTGGAAATTCTTAAGAAGCACAAGAAAGCTATAGGGTGGACTATTACAGATATTCGAGGTATTAGTCCTTCCATATGTATGTATAAAATTTTGTTAGAGGATGGTGCTAAGGGGTCCATTGAAGGGCAACATCGCTTAAATCCTATCATGAAAGAGGTGGTGAAAAAAGAGATTATCAAATGGCTTGATGCAGGTATCATTTATCCAATTTCTGATAGCTCATGGGTTAGTCTTGTACAATGTGTGCCTAAAAAGGGTGGACTCACTGTGATAAAGAATGAAAATAATGAGTTAATTCCGACCAGAACAGTCTCTGGTTAGAGAATTTGTATTGATTATTGAAAGCTGAACAAGGCCACTAGAAAGGATCACTTTCCATTGCCCTTTATTGATCAAATGCTGGACAAACTTGCAGAGAGAGTACTATTGTTTTCTTGATGGGTACTCTGGTTATAATCAGATAACTGTAGCTCCGGAGGATCAACATAAAACTACATTCACATGTCCCTATGGTACTTTTTCCTTTCGAAGGGTGTCATTTGGCTTATGTAATGCTCCTCCGACTTTTCAAAGATGTATGATGGCTATCTTTTTTGACATGGTTGGTGAATTTCTAGAGGTGTTCATGGATGATTTCTCTGTATTTGGAGATTCTTTTAATGATTGTCTATGTAACTTGGGTAAGGTGTTGAAAAGATGTAAAGAAACTAATCTTGTACTTAACTGGGAAAAGTGACATTTTATGGTGAAAGAAGGCATTGTATTGGGTCACAAAATCTCAAGAAAGGGAATTGAAGTTGATAGGGCCAAAATTGAGGTTATTGAGAAGCTACCTCCTCATACTACAGTCAAGAATATTCGAAGTTTTCTTGGGCATGCAGGTTTTTACAGACGATTCATCAAGGACTTCTCCAAAATTTTCAAGCCGATTTGCAAGTTATTGGAGAACGACATTCCCTTTCAGTTTGATGAAGCATGTTTAAAGGCATTCGAGGAGTTAAAGCATAGATTAATTTCAGCGCCTATCATTATTGCACCAGATTGGAGCTTGCCATTCGAATTAATGTGTGATGCTAGTGATTATACAGTGAGAGCA
The DNA here is from genome assembly GCF_009905375.1 of Apium graveolens. NCBI lineage: Eukaryota > Viridiplantae > Streptophyta > Magnoliopsida > Apiales > Apiaceae > Apium > Apium graveolens. Next base: position 26,205 of record NW_027418384.1, read on the forward strand.
GTGATGGGGCAAAGAAAGAACAATGTATTCCATCTGATCTACTATGCAAGTCGTACTTTCACAGGAGCACAACTGAATTACACAGTGACTGAAAAAGAGCTTATTGTTGTTGTGTTTGCCTTTGACAAGTTTCGCTCTTATCTTACGGGCACAGAAGTGGTTGTCTTCACTGACCATTCAGCCATAAAGTACTTAATCACCAAGAAGGATGCAAAGCCACGCTTAATTAGGTGGGTTCTTCTGCTTCAAGAGTTTGATATTGAGATACAAGATAGAAAAGGTATTGAAAATCAAGTAGCTGATCACTTATCAAGAATGGAGTACAACGATGAATCTCACACTATGTTTCCCATCAAAGAAACATTCCCAGAGGAACAGATGTTTCTAGTACAAATCTCTAATGTTACTCTATGGTTTGTTGATATTGCAAATTACTTAGCTACTGGATTAATGCCACCTGATTTATCAAGTAAACAAAGGAAGAAATTCTTGCATGATGTAAAATTTTGGATGAGCCTTATTTATTCAAGCAAGGTGTAGACCAAATTATTAGAAGATGTGTTGCTGAATTTGAGATGCAAGATATTCTTTTCCATTGCCATTCTTCTCCTTCTGGTGGACATTTTGGTGGACAACGCACCGCTGTGAAGGTACTACAATCTGGTTTTTTTTTGCCTTCTCTATTTAACGATGCTCATGCATATGTTGTTAGATGTGATCGGTGTCAAAGGGTTGGTAATATTTCAAGAAGAAGTGAGATGTCGTTGACAAATATTCTTGAAGTCAAGTTATTTGATATATGGGGCATTGATTTCATGGGAACATTCCCTCCTTCTTTTAAAAATTATTACATCTTAGTGGCTGTTGATTACGTTTCTAAATGGGTAGAAGTTGTTGCCTATCCCACTAATGATGCAAAAGTTGTCGTCAAGTTCTTGAAAAAACACATCTTTACTCGTTTCGGAACCCTAAGGGCTATAATTAGTGATGAGGGTACATACTTTGTGAATAAATTGTTGGCTAATACTTTATCTAAGTATAATGTACGACACAAGGTAGCTACCGCATATCATCCTCAAACTAATGGGCAAGCTGAGTTGTCTAAAAGAGAAATCAAGGGTGTCCTTGAGAAAGTTGTGAATCCGAATCGAAAGGATTGGTCTACAAGGTTAGATGAGGCTCTATGGGCATATCGTACGACATACAAAACTCCTTTGGGCATGTCTCCATTTCGCTTGGTTTTTGGGAAGGCGTGTCATTTACCAGTTGAGCTTGAATACAAAGCGTATTGGGCTCTCAAAAATCTGAATTTTGACATGGCACTTGCCGGTGAAAAGAGAATGCTACAACTTGATGAGCTGGATGAATTGCGGTTCTTCTCCCATGAGAATGCTAAATTTACAAGGAGAAGACAAAAAAGTGGCATGATAAAAACATTCAATCTCGCGTATTTGAAGTGGGGCAACAAGTATTATTATTTAACTCAAGACTAAAGTTGTTCCCAGGAAAGTTGAAATCTAGATGGTCCGGTCCGTTCACAATTGTGAGAGTACATCCTTATGGAGCTGTAGAATTGCGTGATAATCAAGGGGGAGAATTGCAGGTGAATGGACAACGATTAAAGCATTATTGAGGAGGTGAGTTTGTGCGTGATAAAAGCTCACTTGATTTAATGGAGCTATGATATAAATGACATCTAGCCAAAGACGTTAAAAAAAAGCGCTACTTGGGAGGCAACCTATGATTTTTGTAAGTTTTGTAAATTTTATCTCATTTTTTTTTGTATATTTTTAGGTTATATATTTTTGTTTTAATTTTTTTACTTCCATAAGATGCCTTGATGTGTTTGATTTTAAGTGTTTCAGAAAATTTTGGAGGTCCGGAAAGTTTCAATATTGAAAGTAAAAAAAAATCGTGATTTTTGCTAGCGCAAGATGCTGAAATTGCAATGGAAATTTTCTAATTTTATCCTCATGATGTAATATTATCTACCGGGGGTGTGCAAAGTTACTGTTTGATGCAGTGTATTCAATTCCCACGGTGCAATTTTAATTCCCGCGATACGCAGAGCTTCTGTTTTAAGCATAATTTTTTTTCCAAATACGCGCTCCACAGTGCGTAATATGCTTCCCTCATTATGAGAAGCTCCTGTGAACACAGAAATTCTAATTTATTAGCACGCGCGTCGGAGCCCCGCTAAATTACCCGAGGTGTGCATCATTTCTATATTTGTATAAAAGCGGCGTTTTTATTCCTCCTCATGCAAGTGGGCTCATTCCTCCTCACCAGCCCACAAAACTAATCCAAGCCCACCAGCCCATCAACTAATCCAAGCCCACCAGCCCATCAACGGTGTGAAAAGTTACTGTTTGATGCAGTGTATTCAATTCCCATGGTGCAATTTTAATTCCCGGGGTGCGCAGAGCTTCTGTTTTAAGCTTAATTTTTTTCCAAATACGCGCTCCATGGTGCGTAATATGCTTCCCTCGGTATGAGAAGCTCCTGTGAACACAAAAATTCTAATTTATTAGCACGCGCGTCGGTGCCCCGCTAAACTACCCGAGGTGTGCATCATTTCTATATTTGTATAAAAGCGGCGTTTTTATTCCTCCTCATGCAAGTGGGCTCATTCCTCCTCACCAGCCCATCAACTAATCCAAGCCCACCAGCCCATCAACTAATCCAAGCCCAGACACCGCCACCTCAACACCGCATGTCGTCCACGTGGAAGCTAGCTAGTGCCAGCTCACGAGCTGCTATACCAAACAAAAAATTGCATTTGGTGGGTTTTGAACCCACAACCTCCTACATAAGAGGGTATATAGCTAACCACTACTCCACTTGCTGATTAATCATAGAAGTTGAAATTTCTATAATATATAAGAAGCAGACCTGCCAATTTACAACTTCAAATGGGCCTTAGCACTTTTCACGAGGCATGCATTCTTCAGGGAAGTCTTTTTTTTCTTTTTCTACTTTTTTCTTGTATAAATTTTGTTTACTTATTTTTGTTTTAATATTCTTTTTGTATTTTCCATATAGCACAATTTAGTTATGTATATATATTTATCTATATATTGTTCATTGAGGACAATGAACCATTTTAGTGTGGGGAGGATTTTCCACCATAATATATATATATATTACAAATTATAGATTTTTTTAGATTTCTTTTAGGATTTTAAAAAAATGGAAAAATAAAAAAAAAAATAAAAAAAAAATAATTGCCTTGTCAATATAACATGTTTATAAGGATAAGTACACACCATGTATATATACTTTTTGTGTGTCATGTGTATGTTTCCTTAGCATAAAATATCTTATGCATGATGATGTATTGTACGTGCTTGCGAAAATTCCAAAACTTGAATGTACGCCATTGTCAATTTTGACGAGTATAGCATGCTATTACCTTGTGAGATCTTGGGCTTAATTTATGATTGATGCATACTTTTATCAATCTATTTTTTTTGGTGAGTTATTCGTTATTGTGCATACTGCTCTAGAACTTGCTTTAAACCTGGTCATGTGCATATTGATATTGTGTATGTGTAAAAATGATAAAGGCACTAGGATTAACCGTATTGTCCCAAACAGTACCCTAAAAAACAATCCTTAGTGAGCCCCTTTGAGTCTATATCCTTTTTCTTCATATATCTCCAATTAAATCTTGAGCTTAATTATTTATTCTTGTCTTGATTGACTAGTAGAGAATGGTGATTTATGTTTGGGATTGATAAAATTTTAAGTGTGTGGATTTCTTTGTTTAAGTGGGATATTTTTTATCTTTTTCAAGTGGGATATTTTGGAGGGAATCAGTTAATTGATCTTTGGAAAAAAAATTGTGCATTGCAATAAAGTATCAAGTACTCCTTTGAGATCAATGGGTGGCAAGTGCAATGTAATATGAAAGGAACGATCCATGTACATGTGCCGGTATTAAGTACAATGTCTTGGTGACTTTTCACTGCTCTTGGTTACTGGAGAATGACTTGATTTTAAAAAAAAAAGAAAAAAACATTGAACATGCAGAAGATCAAGTAAAGTTGGTGTTTATTGGGTTGTATAATGTGAAATTGGGAAGGTACGTGATCTACTTTTCATGTTGGGTGCTATAATTAAAAGTGAATACCATGCTCTGCTAGTTATCAAGTTCAGCCACTTGTTAGCCTATTTCTTGATATTCTACCCATTGCCTAAGCCTCGTTACAACCCTTGACAAAGACCTTTTGATTTATACATGCACGAAGTCTAGAGATTTTGGTGGACAAGCAAGCTTATGGTAGCACATATGCATTTGATTGAAATTGAGTGATACAGTTACACCTAAACACTTGTGTGCTTTGAGTGTTTGTGAGGTTATTTTTATATCCAAAGCGTGCTATTTTCTTGTTGACTGAGACTTTGATGTTATTCATGATTATTTTAGTCTTGTGGGACTCTTTTTGCGTGCTTGAATAATTGTGTTGGTGTGTAAGGTTGAGGAACTGCATTATGTGACATCTATAAACTTTTATATCACTGAGTTGCATGTGTGGAGTGCTATGATATATTTCATGTTTGAGACTTGGCAGTCAGAAAAAAAATTGGGAATTTTGTGGGTACATTCGCTATAGGCCCTCACGAGACCTTACTCGTCCACTGGGGCTACCTTTGGGATTAAAGAACTTGTTGCATATGTCAAATGCAACCATGATCACCTACAACAGTGGTAATAGTAGTTTAGGACTTAGACTTTTTATTTTATTTTTTTCCCGAGGACGTGCAAGATGCTAAGTGTGGGGATGTGATGAGCGTGCACTTTATCTTAATATTATACCTATATTTTGGTTATTTTGCATTGATTTGGATTTTTATTTAATAAATGTTAATGTTTTATAGTAGGTATCAAGGAGATATAATAAAGGAAGGCTTGGAGTTAAAAAGAAAATATGGAGTTTAATTTGATTAAAAATCGGATTTTATGGGCCCACTACGTAGTCTACACTGTTTGGGCCATATCTTGAGTTCTATAAGTCTGATTCTGACGATTCAATAGCCCATGAAAAGCTTATTAGAAGAGATTCAATTCAGAATTGGTCTTGAATTTATAGCCTAGCCGAATCAGCCCAGAATCTGAGTCAAAAAGTCAACTACGAATTTCCACTTCCTTGGAATTCAATTCTAATTGGGAAATCTCTTTGTATTTACTTTAATTCATTAAAAATACTTTTATTAGACACACAATATAAAGAGAAGAAGAAGAAGCCTGAGGAAGGAGTCACAGCCATTGAAGACGTTCACTTGGATTGTTTTTCTCCATCTTTATGATTTGAATTCTCTCCTTTACTTTTTCATTATAAATATGTGTTATCAAATCTTGGATGATTTTGTGATTTTTATTATGAACTAGTTTTATTAAAGTTGGGATTCTTATGGAACCCTAACATGGGATTATTGGTATTTTGTTAAAGAGTATTGTATGCAGTTCTACAGTTTATTCGTTCAAGTGATTTTCATGCTTATACTTGCTATTGTATGATCAACTGTAGTAGGTTATTGAATTAATTTTAATACCGAGAGGGTTATAGTTAATAGACATAAAACTTGAATGATGCATGTTTATATATTGTCATTATAATATTGTTACGGTATAGACATATATTGTGACCATGCATAACTTTGTGAATTGGTGCTTCATTTTATTATGAAAAGTAAATTGGAGTTGGTGCTTAATTCTATTATTTGATAGGAATTATACCATGGTGATTTCGAGAGGAACATATTACCAATGATTTCTAGCTAGTGAACTGTGGAATTGCTATAGTATATCGCAACTCTTTTACCAATTTTAACGTGTTAGGGGGAAGTAATTATCCTGACTTATCTTCTGATATTTGAATCTCGTACCAACTTTCGTGCTAGTTTAATTTTAGTTGCGTGAATTAGGTTTTATTAATTAGTTTAGTTATAAAAATCTTCGCTCGACAACTGAATTGTTAGATATTACTTGCAAATTAATAAAAATATACAGTCCCTAAGTTACGATAACTGGTATTACTACTATATCACTTGTTTGCGACTGTGTAAACTTGCACATCAGTATTTTACGCAACAGATATATATAAGATGATACCTATTGACTATTTTCTTGTAGTGTAAAACCTGCACCAACTGAAAATTCAAAAATTACACGCTATGTATTCCGAAATATTGCTAGATAATGACATGTGTCTTGCAAGTGCTGTAAAAATTCCAATTTTAGCCTTATATATTATAAAATTTCAAAAATGCCACCACTTTGTAATTTAAGTAAAAAAATTAACAGAAATTGTGTTGGTATCAAGAATCGAATTGTGATCGCTTTCTTACTATATTTATCTTGGAACCATTATGCTATAATGAATTTTGAACAATTATCTATATAGAAAATATGTACTACTAATAACAGATCACTAAATTCAATAATTAAAAATTAGTAAGTTGATTATATCCATATATTACTAATTTATATTACATAACTATATCATTACAAAGTATAACTGTAGAAAGAAACAAATGATTAATAGTTATTAATTAGTCTCAATATATATTATACCAAATATTTAGTTCTTCAAGACACACAAGCATACCTAATATTGTTAGTCCCTAACAATGCAACAAGAATTACAGAAGGGGGGTTGAATGGAATTCTTGAACCTTTTTCAGAAATATAAAATGTTCTGACTTAAGATATATATGACAGTGTTTGATTTGCAAAGTGGGAAATAACAAGTTATATATGAATCAAAACACAAAGTAATAAAAACACAAGTCTTTAAAACTTTCTGGTGGATTAGAAAGTATCCACCAGATATATATATATATATATATATATATATATATATATATCGAGAGAACTTTGTGAAGCTTGAATAGCTCACAGCTGCTTACAAAATAAGAACAACTAAACTTATAGAGAAATGCTAAGAATACAGCTTACAAATGTTTCTCTGAGAATTTACTTGCTTAGTCTTCTTGTTGTTCTAATTGCTACTCTTGGTTTATATACCACCAAGATTACACAGTAATAAGACAGGATAATAAAACAAAACCTATCAAGTCTAATACTATGCTACTTCATTACTATGTTCTAGCATCTTTGAATATCTTCATAATAGCATGGAAATGGCAATGCTTCTTTGTTCTCAAAAACCCAGTTGAATAGGCTTCCACATTCCTTTTGCATACACTCTACGCATGTGACTGTGTTGTCACTGTCAATAGATGTTTGAATTGATTATCCGTCAGGTACATGATTATCCGTCAGGTTGCCTTGTTGATCATCCGTCGAGTAGCATTGTTGATCATCCGTCAGGTAGCTTTCTGGCACTTGACTTTAATTCATTTATGCAGAATTACAAGACACCATCTATGTATAATTAATCAACATATTCTGCATATCTAATTAAAGTCAACATGACATATATGCTACTACAGAATCTAAACAAAGGTGTTTGCAGAAATGTGCTACATGACTTATTGTTATATAAGCTACTCACTCGATGGATAATAAATCATCATCCGTCGGGACTATATTCCTTATCCGTCGAGTGCTACATTTTTCACTAAGTTAAATCTACTAAGGTGTTTTGTTAATAAAATCATCAAGTCCACAACATATTCACAACAATCTCCCCCAATTTATGTCTACTAGAATTGTAGCCATAAATTAAGAGAAACTTGATGATAACAAAATACCTTAAGAATACAAATTTAAATGGAAGTAGATAAAACTATAAAGTGCTTCATTTAACAAAATGTACAAATATTTGCTCAGAGTCATTTTCAAGGTGCTCCTCTAGCCTGAGCAGATTAATCTATTTCCTTGAAGATTTGGATATCTTTCCAAGCTTTCTGTTATTTTCTTCTATCTGATTTTGGAGCTGTCTGTGGAATTCCAGTTCATCGGATTCTGAGAGATTTAGCATTTCTTGCATTTCCAAAAGAGTCTCATTGCTAGAGATGCTCAATTGGTCTTCTAATCTGAAGAATCTTCTAACTCCTTTATCATTCATGAATTCCATCAGCCAGTAGGGCCTTAGATGCACTCTACTCCCTGTGTAAGGAATAGTTAGAGTCTTTGGGAGTGCATCTTTGGCTCTAATACTCCTCAGTTCTTCAATCTTCTTTGGAACAAGTCTTCTAGCTGTCACATTGAATCCAAATTTCTTCTTGAAGGATGAATAAACCTTTATCTGCACAGATTGGCTTTCTTGAAGAATCCTGTGAAGTGGCCACTATATCTCTTTTCCTCCCTTGTACTTGAATACTAAACTTTCAGGCAGATTCCTGTAAGCATCAATCCCTCTAACTTCTTCCAGTTCATCTAGATAGAGGTTTAAATATGAGAATTTCTTGATGTCACAGATGTACATGATATCTCCCATGTTGACTTTGGTTTGAGCTTTGATTAGGGACTTGGATCTGAGAGTTGAGGGCTTCACTTTCTTGACTGCTCAGGTCTTTGTGTTCTTTGGCTTCATGAATTGAGGTAGATTGAGTTCAGGTATTGGTAGACTATCCCAGTCTATTGGCTCATCCTTTTGAATGATAGGTTCACCATGAAAATTCTTGGATGGATCTATCTTGAATTCTTCAAGTGCCACAGAGGGCATGGATGTTTGAGTAGTTGTAGACATAGACTCTTTGGGAAAATACCTTTCCATCTCATCATCACTGAAATCTAATTTTCTCTTGATTCTTTGCTTGTACCTTGGATTCTTTGTCTGTGGAGGTTCATTTTGCATTACTTGATCTTAAGATTCAACTATTTTAGATGGTTGTGCAGAAACTTGTTGTGTAGGTTTCACAGCTTGTAGCTTGTCCAAGATAGCAGCTTGCTCCTTCTTTTGTTTGACCTTTTTAGCATCTAGAGCAGCTTGCTTCTTTTCTTGCTTCAATCTCGCCCTTTCTTCTCTCTTTGCTTCAGCAAATTGAGGGTGTCCAACCACCACACAAATTTCCTTACCATTCCTGAAAACTTTAGCAATTCTTCTTTTCAATGCAGAATCTGTTGGATCCTTGTAGAATGCTATAGACTTGGCCAACAGCTTCTTTTCATCAGGCTTTGGTGTCTCATACACTGTGTCCAAGGGGTTCTTTAGTGAAGATTTTGGATAGTTCACCCTTGGCTTCAAAATTAGCTTAGCCTTTGGAGATTTGATGTAGGATGGTTGTCCTCTTTCCAGATTCTTCATGCTCATTTCATTCACAGATAATTTTCTGACATGAGAGTGATGAATTGCTGATTTTTCTGGCTCCTTTACTAACCCAAATCTCTTTTGTATATCCTCATCAATTTTCTCCCAGTTGATTGGACTCAACTGCTTCTTCTCAGCTGCTCTCAATGTGGCTGCTGTTTCATTTATTAGATCAATACTGTTTGTTGTTGGTGGCTTGGTTAAAGCAATTGTAGGCACAATTACTTTACTGACTTGAATGTTAAGCTGTTTCTCCCCCTCACTTGATCCTTTCTACCCCTTATTGTTATCATCAAGTTGTGTGGGATGGAGTTGAGCTGCCACCAATTGTTGGAGTAATGCAGTTTGAGCTTCTTGATTATTTAGTATCTTGGCCATTGACTTCTCTACAGCAGATAGTCTTGAGTCCATAGCCTCAACTTTCCTGTTTAAATCAGCCTCCTACCTTAGTTTGTGAGCAATTTCAGTCATGGTGGTTGCAGGGAGTCTAACATCCATCCTTTCTATAACATCCTGCTTGACTTCAGAAATTTCCTGCTTCATGGCATCCACAGTCTAACTGTGTTGGAGGGCTTGAATTTTATGCAGCCGGAGTGCTTCAAGATATGCTTTGAGTAGTTGCTTTGTGCTAGCATTGGAAGATGCCTGAATGGCTGCTTGGGTGTCATGAATCAGCTTGAAAAGTATTGATTGGAGATGTGAATAGGAGCATTCTTTTGTGAGCATCCAGGCAGGAATATTTGCATCTCCCCCTATGTCCATGCTATCTTCCTCATCATCACCACCATCATCCCCAAAAGAAGTCTCATCCAGTTCCAAATCACTGCCAATGTTGGAAGTCATAGCAGTGATTGCATCATTTGCTCTTTGTAAAGATTATGTTGTATACACCAAGTTCAACAATCTTTCAGCCTCCTCATTGCCCTGTACAGCTAGAGTTTGGTAAGCTGTCACAGGGTGAGTAAATGTCTCAGCATCTAGGGAAATGGAATGTATAACAGCTTGATATTCTTGCTGAAATAGCATTTTCCTTTCTTCATCATTGACACTCATTGACTCACTTGCAATGGTTTCCACCCTTATCACTCCTGTACCTGCATTTCTCTCTTGATCTCGCTTTTGTTGCATCAAGGTCTCACCTTGGCTCCCCACCCTCATACCCTCACCTTCACCATCTAAGGTGAACTCCTCACACTCACTTTTTCCAATCCTGAAGAAATGGATTGCATTTGTTCACTCTTTTACTCTCCTTTTTCCTGGGAGCAACCCAGACTCTCACTCATTTCACTCCCTTCCCTCAATCCTAGGAGTAATTGCACTACCACTAAGTCTTCTGCACTTGTGATAATTGATGAAATTTGAAGCTGTGCAGAGATACTCGACGGATAAGTGATATCCGTCGGGTTAGTAGTTTGACTATCCGACGGATAATTGCTGTTAAGCTTATCCGTTGGGATACAATCACTACTCGACGGATGAACAATATACATCGAGAGAGTAGAAATAAATGAGTTTGGAGTGGAGACTATTGTAGATTCTGTGCAGATTGATGAAAATTTTGGCACAGATGTCTCAACAGTCTCAGAAAGAAATGGAAAGTGAGCCAATAAATCATCTAAAAGATGATGCTCACTTGCTTAGATTTTTGGTTTCTCCAAAAGAGTTAAAGATGGAGAATTTGAAAGTGATGTGTTTATCATGTCAACATCCAAGGAGTGTGTGGGAGAGTTTGGTGTTTTAGGGGCTTCAATTGTTAGAGATTTTGCCAGCAACTCCACATTTGTTAGAGCCATATCAAACTGACTTTGAGAAGGTACAGTGACTGTGTCTTTAGCACCAGTTTGCACAGTTTGTGAACCCTGTGTATCCCTAAGGGTCTTTGGTTTCTTCTTTCTAGTATAGGTTTGGGGTGAGCTTGTGTCCCTTACCCTTTTGGCATGTGCTCTTGGTTGAGAGCTTTGTTCAATAGTCACATCCTTTTGGGAGGATGCAACTAGCAATGAGCTTATATCCTTATTAAACACTGTAGTTTGTTGGGAAACTGTAGTGTGGCTAGGCTGGGAAACACTCACCTCTCCAACCTTATCCTTAGGGTTTCTTTGATGTTCTCGCTGTCCCTCACCCTTCTTACCCACTTTCACACTCCCCTCTTTTGGTTTGGTGGTTTTTACAACTGGCATCTTTTGAGAGACACCAGAAGGGGCTTTCTTTGTCTTGGTTTTTGAAATTTTGGGTTTGGCAGCTTGGGTAGGCAATTGTTGGGTCAATGACACAGTTTCCATAGCTACACTAGAGTACAAAGAAGTTTGTGAAGCTGGAAGAGTAGAGACAGATGAACTTACCTCACTTACCTGAGGTGCCTCCATAACAGGAAAGTAGAAGAGTGGCACCTCTTTGTGATGGTTTGCCATGTTCAAATATGCAATGATTCTGCTTTCTTGAACACAATAATCTAATTTGTTGGTTGGGTTCTCAAGCACAATATCCTCAGAGAGGTGGTTAGCAATCATCATTAGAAATCTAGCATAGTAAACATTTTTACCCCCTTACTTAGCTCCCCTAACTTAAACCCCAACTCAAATATAACAAGATCACTAAAGTTGAAAAATTTGTCAGTTACAAGCATGTAAAGCATGTTAAGCATAGAGATATTAACTGAATCAAAATTACTGATTTTACCAGAAAATACCTTAGTAACTACATCACATAAATAACTCTATTCCTTTCTAAGAGCGAACCTCCTAATTTCACTTAATTTAGAAGTAGAGAGTGCATAGCCCATGGAGTTAAGCATATTAACAATGTCAGTGTCTGTGTGTGGTGAAGTTACAGTATTATCAGGAATTTTGAAACATGCTTTAACAATGTCATTATTAACACAAAATTCCTTACCTTTAATAGTGAAAGTAATGGTCTTATCAGCTGAGTTGTATATCGCAGTCATCCACATCTCTTCAACAACTTCATATTATATGGTGGGTGATTCCAGCATGGCATAGTTGAGTTTGCAGTTCTTCACAAAATCCATTATCTTGTGGTAGTCGCCAGACTGTTGAATCCCCTTGTTCACAAGAGCAGTAAAGTTGTTCTTCTCATAGATAAATCCAGTTTGAGACATTATCTTGACGACTGGTTCCATTGTTAGAGAGTAAAAACTTGCAGAGAGGGAGTAAGTGCTTTTGAGAAAGAGAGAAGTTAGAGCAAATGATTTGAGAATGATAAAAGAAAAGCAATGAAAATGAATTATGCTTTTATACTATCTCAAAAATAACTGTCAAAAATAATAAATTAAAATAAAGTGACCAATAAGAATTGCCCAAAATAGCCGTTTAAAAAATAAACTATAAAAATTCCATCAATTATCCGTCGTGTTATGCTTACAAACTGTAAGTATACTCGATGGATAATGTTCAGGTTATTAACGGCTAGGATTCAGACAATTCGACGGATGAGAATAAATAGTTATCCGTCGAGACATAAAAATATTCCAGAAAAATAATTGATTTTATTAACAAATAGTGTACCGACGGATGATCAAACTCGATGGATAATGATCATCCGTCGAGATGTAAATTTTGACTTAGCCAAAATTTCATCCATGACTGAAAAATCAATTAAATTTCTGGCTGCATTACAAATTGCAAATTATCTATAAAGATTCAAGAGTAATTTAGCATACCTAACTCACTTACCAACCTTGAAAAGGTGGATTCATCTAGTGGCTTGGTAAATATATTTGCAAGCTGCTTTTCACTTGGAACAAAATGTAGTTCCATAGTACCATTCATTACATGTTCCCTTATGAAGTGGTACTTGATGTCTATGTGCTTTGTTCTTGAATGCTGTATTGGATTTTCAGTGATGGCAATTGCACTTGTGTTATCACAGAAAATAGGAATCCTTTCAACTTGCAGACCATAGTCTAGCAATTGGTTTTTCATCCACAAAATCTGTGCACAACAACTACCAGCAGCAATATATTCAGCTTCAGCTATAGAAATAGAAACTGAATTTTGCTTTTTTACTAAACCAGGACACAAGCTTGTTTCCTAGAAATTGACAGGTTCATGTTGTACTTTTTCAATCAATTTTACAACCTGCATAGTCTGCATCTGAATAACCAGTTAGATCAAAACCAGAATCTCTAGGGTACCAAATGCCAAGTTTTGGTGTTCCCTTAAGATATCTGAAAATTCTCTTAATAGCTACTAAGTGAGATTCTCTAGGATCAGCCTGAAATCTAGCACAAAGACATGTAACAAACATTGTATCTAGCCTACTAGCTGTTAAGTACAGAAGTGAGCCAACCATGCCCCTATTACTTGAAATATCCACAGACCTTTTAGTAGTGTTTAATTTAAGTTTAGTTGTAGTGGTCAAGAGAGTTTTTACAGATGTGCAATCTATTAGTTCAAACTTCTTTAAAAGATCATAAATGTATTTAGTCTGACTAATGAATATTACATCACTAACTTTCTTAACTTGCAAACCAAGAAAGTAAGTTAGTTCTCCCATCATGCTCATTTCATACTTACTTTGCATCAATTTGGCAAACTTTTGGCAAAGTTTTTCATCTATAGAGCCAAAAATAATGTCATCTACATAAATTTGAACAAGTATACTAGAGCCATTAACATTTCTGAAGAATAAAGTTTTGTCTACAGTACCTCTAGTGAAGTGATTCTCTAAAAGAAACTTTGACAAAGTGTCATACCAGGCTCTAGGTGGTTGCTTCGGTCCATAAAGTGCTTTCAAAATATAGTAAACATATTCGAGAAAGTTTGGATCTTCAAATTCAGGAGGTTGACTGACATAGACTTCCTCCTCCAACTCTCCATTTAGAAAGGCACTTTTGACATCCATTTGATAGACCTTGAAATTGGCATGGGCTGCATAGGCCAAGAAGATTTTGATGGCTTCAAGTCTTGCAACAGGAGCAAATGTTTCATCAAAATATATTCCTTCTTATTGACAGTAGCCCTTAGCAACCAATCTAGCTTTGTTCCTAACTACTCTGCCATTTTCATCCATCTTGTTTCTGAATACCCATTTGGTGTCTATTGGATTCTTCCCTTTAGGCTTGGGCATCAGCTTCCATACCTTATTTATTTCAAATTGGTTTAGCTCCTCCTGCATAGCTAAAATCCAATCAGGATCCAACAAATCTTCTTCTACCTTCTTTGGTTCTTCCTTGGAGAGGAAGCTGCTATATAGACATTCTTCTTGAGTTGCTCTCCTTGTTTGAACTCTGGAAGATACATTACCAATGATGAGCTCAAAGGGGTGATCCTTTGTCCATTTCCTTTGTTGGGGTAGATTAGCTCTAGATGAAGAGGTCTCATTATTGTCTTGATGTGTGATTGAGTTTTGATTATTAGAAACTCCCCCTGAGTTTATGGATCTTTGATTTGAGAAAGGGGAACTTTCTGTAAGTGATCTATTCTGACTTTCAGCTTCTTTTGATAACCCGACGGATGGCGAATTTTGAGTACCGATGGATGAAGCTGGTTGTCTTCCGACGGATAAAGCAGATTGTCTCCCAACGGATGAAGCATTTTGCAACTCGACAGATGTTGAATTTTGTGCTTCATTGGTAGTGGATTTTTCTGCATTATCCTTTGATACTGTTCCTTGATCACTTTCGTCATCACTGTCATCACTAACCATCTCCACATTATCAAATTTGAGTCTCTCATGGGAATCTCCATCTTGCAGTCCTTCAATCTTTTTATCATCAAACACAACATGTATTGATTCCACAACAATGTTCGTTCTCATATTATAGACTCTATATGCTTTACCAACAGCATATCCAACAAAAATTCCTTCATCTGCTTTAGCATCAAACTTCCCATTCTGATCAGTTTGATTTCTCAAGATAAAACATTTGCAGCCAAAGACATGAAGAAAATTTAGAGTTGGTTTCTTATTCTTGAACAATTGGTAGGGAGTCATGCATTTTGCTTGATTAACTAGAGAAATATTCTCAGTGTAGCATGCGGTATTTACAGCTTCAGCCCAGAAATATGTTGGTAACTTGGATTCTTCAAGCATTGTCCTTGCTGCTTCAATACGTGACATATTATTTCTTTCTACTTTTATTGTGGAGTTCTTGCTGCTGAAAACTCATGCAAAATCTCATTTTCTTCACAAAATGCTCTTATGATAGAATTCTTGAACTCAGTTCCATTGTCACTCCTGATTCTTCTAACTTTGAAATCAGGATGATTGTTGACTTGCCTTATGTGATTGATGATGATTTCACTAGCCTCATCTTTAGACTTAAGGAAATATGTCCAAGAGAACTTTGAGAAATCATCTACAATTACTAGGCAAAATCTTTTACTTGAGATTGACAACACATTGACTGGTCCAAACAAATCCATGTGTAACAGTTGTAAAGGTTCTTAAATTGTTGAATCAAGCTTCTTTCTAAATGATGCTTTATTTGCTTTCCCTTTTGGCAAGCATCACACAGTCCATCCTTAGAAAACTCCACTTGAGGAATGCCTCTAACCAGTTCTTTTTTACAAGTTCATTCATGGTCTTGAAGTTTAGATAGGATAGCTTCTTATACAATAGCCAACTTTCATCTTGACTTGCTTACTGAGAAGACAAGTAACAGATTCTGCATTTGATGAGTTGAAGTCAGCTAAGTACACATTTTCTTTTCTTACACCAGTGAGAACCACTTTGTTGCTTCTCTTGTTTGTCACAACACATGCTTCTGAGGTCAAGGTTACGACTTGCCTTTATCACACAGCTGGCTGATACTCAACAAATTATGTTTGTGACCATCCACTAATGCAACCTCCTCAATGATGACATTGTCTTTTGAAATCAAGCCATATCCTACAGGTATAACCCTTGCTGTCATCTCCAAAAGTAATACTTGGGCCATTATCCAAGTACCACAGATTCTTTCTATTTCCCTGATTACTTGAAGAACTTGTCTCTATTTTATCAGACTTGGCCATTAGGGCTAGATTGACATAGCTTACATCATCATCCTCATCCAGACCATCTGCTGCCCAATCATTTTCTTGTGTAATGAAAGCCCTTTCCTTTTGTTTGAGCAACTCAAAATATTTCTATTCATAATCCACATGCTCAAACTTCTTCTTGCTGGAATCTGACTTTCTACACTCACTGGAAAAGTGCCTTGCCAAGCCACAATTGAAACATTTGAATTTTAATTTATCCACCATGTTTCTATTTGGCTTAGCTGCTCCAAAGTTCTTCTTGAACTTGAGCTTGGAAAATCATCTGGAAAGAAATGCAAGATGTTCATCAATATCCTCCATGTCATCTTGGCTCAAAGAATCTTCAGTTTCTGCTACCATCCCCTTTCCCTTGTTTTCACAGACCTTTGAAGTTGACTCAACAACTTCTATCTTCATCTCCTTCTCTTTTTCCAACTCAGCAACCAGTGCAATGGATCCTCCTTTATTCTTTCCTCTCTCCATCCTCTCATCTTGCTCTATTTCAAGCTCATAAGTTTTCAGGATGCCATACAGTCTCTCCAAAGTAAACTCCTTGTAATCTTGAGAGTTTCTCAATGAGACTATCATTGGTTTCCATTCCTTTGGAAGAGATCTAAGGAACTTAAGATTGAACTCTTTTGTTTGATAGACTCTTCCATGCAACTTCAGAGCATTTAGTAGTTTTTGAAATCTACTAAAAATGTCAGTGAGAGACTCACTATCTTCACTAAGAAAGTGCTCATATTGCTGAATTAGCAGTTGCTTCTTATTTTCCCCGACTTGTTCAGTGCCATCACATATAATCTGTATTGTATCCCAAACTTCCTTGGCAATTTTGCAATTGATGATGTTGTCAATTATGTCACCATCAACTCCATTGAACAGAATATTCATGGCCTTCTTGTCCTTCCTGACTTGTTCAATATCAGGATCAAAACACAAATCTGTGACACCAGATATAAAAACACAAAGTAATAAAAACACAAATCTTTAAAACTTTCTTGTGGATTAGAAAGTATCCACCAGATATATATATATATATATTGTAATATCTGGGATATATCGTGTAATTATTTTTGCTAATAGACAATTATTATATGTGTTCAATATCTAATCTGTGAATTATTTGTTAAGTGTTAAATGTTTTTGGATGTTTAAAAATAATATTAATTGAGTATTTTAATTTTTATGTCCAAAATTAGATATAGATAATTCTCATATCTTCCTAATTATTTTTATGTTGATTTATGATTTTATATGAAATATATGGATTTCATAAAAATCTTTTTCCGAGTATTTAAAAACTATTTTATACAATCGAGAACCAACCGACGTCATCCGTTGTTACGTTTTTATAACCAGAAACTCTTCCGAAAAATCCTTCCTAACCTAATTGCAATATTTCGAGCATTTTCCATGTTTCGACTTTTTCGATCCGGCGTACGGTTTGTCCTGCGCGGGTCCCGGCGCAACATTTTCGATACATTATTCGTTTCGATAAATCAATAAAACTCGTATTTTTGATAAAGATATCTTTTTATTAAACTATCATAATTATCACCTCGTAATACGTGTAACCAGGCGCTGAGACCAAGACCGCAGTATAAATTGTACTGGTTTGGATAATTATCCCCGAAAACCGATACCGTTTGGATCAGTTTTTATAAATAAACGTAATATTTTGTATCTGGAATGATCCAACGGGATACTAATTTTCCGTAATTATAAATAACCTTTACCGTATTTTATTCTGTATCAAAAATCATTTGCAGACAGTAATTATATAATTTTCCAGAGAAAATACCTATATTCATAAACCTTTCTGAGAATCAAACTACTATTTGGAGGTGTTATTGAAATCTGCTCGGGAAGCTCTAGTAACCAAAACGGAGGTTTTGAAGAGTACAATCAGATTATACAAGTTCCAAAACTGCAGAATCAAAGGTTTATTTTCTGGAAATTTATTTATTTTCGAATAATTTTTATTAAAAATATGAATTTTTGTTCGGATGATTGTTTGAATGATTTGATGATTGCATGTTGTAGAGCTTGTTTTTCTGATGATTTTCATATGTCATATGACTGATTTGGAGTTCAATAACATGTTCAAAATTGAGTTTAATCTTCGAATTTTAAAATTAGGGTTTATAAACTGTATGAATGTTTTCAATTGAATTTGGGGCTTTTTGATTTAGGGGTTATTAACTGTTGTATTATAGTGGGTTGTGTTCCTTATGAAATTTGCAATCGATTGGTATATAGCTCGTTAACAGAGGATTGGTGAATCGAAGGGAGTTGTGTTTTGAAGTTTTCGTCAGTTCACCGGAAACCGGTGATGTTCTTGGCCATTTTCCGGCCAGGTCAGGGGTTATTGATGTGATTTGATTGCATGGTTGTGTTCCTGGTGTTGTGTAGATCATATCTGGAGTAGATGGCGGGGTGAGGATGCCGGAATCGTGTTCTCCGGCCATCCCCGAAATTTTCCGGCGACTAAACTGCAAAATTGCAGTTTAGTCCCTGTACTTTTGAAGATGGTGAAGTTCAGTCTCTGAACTTTCCAGAATTTGCATATTTTGGATTCCTGTTTTAAAATTATTTAAAAATCATATTTTCTATTTATCTTAATTATAAAAATCCGTTTTTAATTTCTGAAAATTCCAAAAATTATTATTTTAATTTCAAAAATTATTTTTAATTCAAAAATAAATCTGAATTAATTAGTTAATTAATTTCAGTTAATATTTAATTGATTAATTGGTCAATTAATTCGAAAATTAATTGATTAATTGATTTAATTAATTATTAATTGATTTTAATTAATTATTTAATTAGATTTAATTATTTAAAAATGATTTAAAAATGATTTAAAAATTCCGAAAAATAGTTTGGAGCTTTAAAATATTATTTTAAATTATTTTCAAGGCTCGATAATTATCAGAAAATTGTTTTGAAGCCAGATTTGGCCAACCGAACCTTGTTTATTAGTCTGAAATTGATCCAACGACCCGTTTTAATTCCGAAAAATATTTTAAAAATCATCTTAAATACCCAAAAGCATGTTTATGACCTGAGACTTCTTTATAAATGATATATCATTGATTGTTTGACGTGTTATGTGCTATATGTGACTTGTTGGTTAACTGTCGGTCTATATGTTAGGTGTTTATTTGGTTATAGCGTAACTTTCAATCCGTTAATCGGATTTGGGTGAAACGAAGGGTAGATAGAAGTGTGTTTCGAATAGAATCGTATGAGTTAAATATTGATAGATGCTTATAATATATGAGCAGAAGAGGCAAGGCGTATGAAAGGGAAACAGATAGTCGAGGAAAAAGACGGTTGTGATTGGAAGAGAGTACAGTATACCAAGCTAGTACCAGGAAAGTGTTCTAAACTTTCTCGAGATATATTGTTGTTGATTGATAATCCTGTTTTACATTGCAAGTGCTTTGAAGCACTGAACCCTAAACCCTGGTTCCAGTTATTGATCTTGAGCCGTAAACCTTATTCTTTCTAAACCATTGATTGTTGTACACCCGGATACAAACCACAAATATACGATACTACTCCACAAATACATACAATCTGAATACCAAGCACTGAACCGGATTACTTACATATTCAACCTATTGTACCTTATGCTTTGAAATACCAAATCCTTGTAACCCTAAAATATTGATTCCTTTGTTATCTAATTCTTTCACCACTTAACAGTCAAGCTTTGAAATGTCCATACTGATCCCTTGTAAAGATTGAAACCATTTCCTTATTAAATATCCAATGTTGCTTATGATTCTGTTTATTGTTTTAAATTGTTTATTCTGTTGTTATGATAGAATTGGATTATTTTATAAAATTGTGGACCAGATTCGTGGTCAGACCATATAAATGGTCAAGTTAGGCCAATGTGTGCCTTGGATCCAGTAGTTAGAGCAGTGATGTGTGCTTTGCTCGGGGTTAGTGTGTGACTGATCAGTAGCCTAACCTTGGTTTTTAAAATGAAAATGTAATGTCCAATTCTAAATCATAATTCACTATTCACTTGATATCATAACCCTTTTCATTTGATGATTATTATTCTCAGTTTTGTCATTGTGACTTGTTGAGCTAGTTAGCTCATTTGTGCGATATTGTTTATGTTCTTTTCTAGTTAAGGAGGAACCAGTTGGTACCGAGGATCCCCAGTCCAGTGCGAGAGCTAGGGGTTCAGGTTGATCGAGTTAAGCTAGTAGGCACCTTTTGGAGTAATTTAAGTTTGTAAAAGTTTATAATAATGTTTAATACTCAGTTCTGAGTTTGGATAGTTAGGATTTGAACGTTTTGTAATATAAGTGTATGTTTGGCTTGTGTGCATACTTTAACCTGTTGCGGTCCATGGTAGTTGGTAAGTAGGGTCACTGCATATCATTATTATCTTTATTATTGTTATAAGCAGGTTATAAATAAGGTGTGTGTGTGTGTGGACCCCAAACTTCTGACCCGGGTTTGGAGGGCGCCACATATATATATCGAGAGAACTCTGTGAAGCTTGAATAGCTCACACCTGCTTATAAAATAAGAACAACTAAACTTATAGAGAAATGCTAAGAATACAGCTTACAAATGTTTCTCTGAGAATTTACTTGCTTAGTCTTCTTGTTGTTCTAATTGCTACTCTTTGTTTATATACCACCAAAATTACACCATAATAAGACAGGATAATAAAACAAAACCTATCAAGTCTAATACTATGCTACTTCATTACTCTGTTCCAGCATCTTTGAATATCTTCATAATAGCATGGAAATAGCAATGCTTCTTTATTCTCAAAAACCCAGTTGAATAGGCTTCCACATTCATTTTGCATACACTCGACGCATGTGATTGTGTTGTCACTATCAACAGATGTTTGAATTGATTATCCGTCGGGTACATGATTATCCGTCGGGTTGCATTATTGATCATCCGTCGAGTAGCATTGTTGATCATCCGTCGGGTAGCTTTCTGGCACTTGACTTTATTTTATTTATGCAAAATTACAAGACATCATCTATATAAAATAAATCAACCTATTATGCATATCTAATTAAAGTCAACATGACATATATGCTACTACAGAATCTAAACAAAGGTGTTTGCAGAAATGTGCTACATGACTTATTGTTACATAAGCTACTCACTCGATGGATAATAAATCATCATCCGTTGGGACTATATTGAGTCATCCGTCGGGACTATATTCCTTATCCGTCGAGTGCTACATTTTTCACTAAGTTAAATCTACTAAGGTGTTTTGTTAATAAAATCATGAAGTCCACAACGTATTCACAACAAATATGTGTATGATAAATAACTTATACTATAACACATACTGTTGAGAGGCTTGATGGCGTGATATTGGGTAGAGCAATTGCAAGGCCTGTGTTTGATTCTAACCAACAACAAATTTTTCATTTATATATAGAGGCAAATTAGTCATTTCAACTCATGAATAAAATGTCTCAGTAATTTTATACTCATATTGATGTATTATATAAATAAAGATAGATAAAGATAGATAATAAATTGTATACATAATCATTAGATTTTATTAACCATTTTTTATATGTAACTAGTTTAAAACCCATGCGATGCACATATTTATTTTTTAAAATTACAATTTTTAAAAATCTTCTTTGAATTAAAAAGTTTAGATATGAAATTTATTCAAATCTTATTTTATTCTTACACTCCGGATAAAAATATAAGTTACTTATTTTAGTTGGTCTAATTATTTCTTGATTTTAATTTTTTATCCTTGATAAATTGTATAATTTTTTAATTTCAGGTGAATAGTTTATATTGTTTAGGTACGACGCTATCATACAAACTAATAAATTATTTTTAATTTCATTTTATTAAAAGAGCATAAATATTATAGACGTAGAAGAAAACTTGTATTGTATATCAACCAAATCTAAGTAATCATATTTTGTTTGTTTATAATTTTATTTTAGTCCGTATGAGTAGTATTGTTTAGTGCGATGTGATATATCATAAACAAATTATCTTCCAATTTTAATTTTGTTTCAGCCCGGTTCAGTATCATGACTTTTTTAACTACATCAGTAGTATTTATTATTTTGTTTACCCCGAGGCATCAAATCCAACCATATATGTCTAGTTTTTTTATTTTTTATTTTGTGTTTTTATCTGGGATCAATAGTATATTTTTTTTAAAAAATTATCAAAAATACTATTTTTCTAAGTTTATTTATAATTTTACTATTTTTTGAATTTTTTTATAAAAATACGGTTTGTAACAAAAAGCAACCACGTCTGCAACTTCTTTTATATTTTCTGAAAAATCATTGAATATTTTTTGTTGCATTTGAGATTGCATCGGGTTGCATTAAAGTTTGCATCGGGTTGCATTAAAGTTTGCATCGAGTTGCAAAATCGTATTTGTATAAAAAAAATTAAAAATAATATTTTTGTAAATTAATCTTAAAAAGGTCGTATTTTTGCAAAAAAACATACTTGAAAAAACCTCTTTTGTTTAAGATCGAGTAAATAGTTATTTTCTTGTGTCATTATACCTACTAACGAATTATCTTTTTTTAGACTTGTTTAATAATTTTTTTTTGACACGCGTGAACAATATATATATAAAAAAGATGTCTAAAATAATTAGGCCTAAAATATATTATTAATATAATTATTTTATTTTGGACCCAAGTATAAAAATTGTCTAAAATAATTAGACCTAACATATTTTTAATTATTATCATTAATATTGTTGTTGTTATTATTGTTGTTATTATTATTATTATTATTATTATTATTATTATTATTATTATTATTATTATTATTTTGGACCCACGCAATAAAAGTGGATTATTGTACATTGCATCGATATCTATATACTTTGTAATGGTATATAATCTGAACTCTTGAATGTCTTCGAGTTCGATGAAAACTCTTGGATGTAATCGGTGATAATGGAGTTCGATTAAATTTTAGAGTTTTCCAATAGAATTTTACTTAGTTACTAATTTATTAAAAAAAGAGTAATTCAGTAAAATCAATCTATATAAAATTAGGTACCGATGACCAAACTGTCAATGTTTCGACTATTATATTTTTAGTAACTTAAAGTACATAATATCATAATTTCTCGAATTCATATGCGGACATATATTAAATCTATTATTTTTATTATATATTAGGATTTTTTTTATCGTAGGTAACCTGCAGCCGCTACCCTTCGGGTGCGCACTGGATAAACCCTACGGGTTCACGTAATAGCCTGCAAACCACGTGAACCAAGGTAAACCGCATTTAAGCGACAGGCTCTGGCTCAGGAGGCATAATCATAAATTCTCCTCCCGTGGGATTCGAACCTGTGACCAAGAGGTTAGTTTTCCTCTCTTTAACCAACTGAGCCAACCCTTGCGGGCTTATATATTAGGATTAGAATATAATAGATAAGGGTAATTGGGTAAATTCAACGTGTACCAAAAAACAGGTACTGTACCAAAACTTTTAATATTTCGTCTTTTATATAATATTAATAGATATCGTAAATTTTAATATAATGTTTACTTTAAAAAGTATAACATCGTTGATTAAATACATGTTATGTGTTAACTCATCTATCTGTTTCGTAAAATAGTTATTTTATATGTAAAAATATCGATTAATATAATTATTTTAGCAGTAAGTTATTTTTATTTGAAATATATAGGTAACTAAATCAGCAAATATTAAAAGAAAAATATGATTAAAAATGTTATTCTATAACTCTAACGTGACAAATACCTATTAAGTGTATGATTATTAACACAAAAGACATATTGGCATAGTGGTATTGAAGTGTTTATGCCATTGGCTAGACTCAGGTTCAATTCCTGTTAACAACATTTTTCTAAGTTTTAAACATACGAACGTGATATTTAAAATCATTTTAAAAAAATCAATATTGTATGATGTAGGATGATTTCAGTGTTAATAGATGATGTGATGAATGTGAAAATAGGAAAGGCATTTTCAATACGGAATATATATATATATATATTTACTTTTATAAGATATAAAGGGTGTAAGTGAGATTGAAGATGCAAAATGGCTATATGATTTATAATTTAATATTATTGTTTTTAATGTTAAAATAAAATCTTAACTCTAATATAATTATATTCTGAAATTAAATATTTCTCAATTTTTTATATTTTGTATCTTTTTCTAAATATGCTGTTATACATTTCATTTATATTTTATTGAGTTTTCTTAGGTAAACCGAATTTTAAAAATCCTCAGCAAAACCTGAGGGTTGCATAAAGCTCCAAGGAGCTATTATTATAACATAAATAAGAAAAACTATAATAAATATAAAGAAAGAACATATATAGGCAGAATATAAAAGTTTTATTAATTTTGAGGATACAGATTGCAGCATACATTTAAGTTATGACCTAGAGAGATTATATAGTACTCTTAGTCGGTTATAGAAAAACCTAGAAAATAGGTCCAAAACGTTGATTCCCTAGGAAGCCTTAGGGAGCCTTGATCTAACCTCCTATAAGCTTGATCTTGTAAAAGAATTCAAGAACACGAAGTTAAAGTTTTGAAATCACTATTCACTCAAAACTTTAGAGAATTGAAATCCTTGAAATCAAGAGCTTAGATTCATGGTATAACTAAGTTTTTAATTATAGAATCCAACCAAACTAACCTAGGAATTTATGCTTGCTTGGATGATGAACTTTGGAAATTTCTCCTTGCTTTTTTGAAGAAAAACCGTGCGCAAGAGAAGAAGAATGAAGGAAAATGCTTCTTTGATTTGTCTTGGTGATTTGTGTGGTGTTTAGCTTGGTTACTTGTCAACTTGCACAAATATCTATTAACCATGCTTACATCACCTTCCTTATGTCATCAACTTGCCACATGTCAATTCCCTAAGGCTTGATGATCTCATATTGTGCTAATTCCTTGATTAGTGCTTAATTACTTGGCTAATGACCACTTATCTGTTATACGGTTCGCTTAACTTTCGTTTTTGTTCATCGTTTGAGGGATCATATTCGGGATCTTATTACTTGGGTTCCCCTAAATCTTTCTCAATATTTTATATTCCTTTTATGATCCTCTCTTATGATCAGTTTTATTAATACTTAGAGATTAATATTTTATTTTTATATCCCATATGATCTATATGGGTACTAATATTTCTTAAATATAAATAGCCAATACATTATCTTATTTTGTACAGATAAACACAAATAATCAGTAAAATCTTATAATTATCCAGAGAAAATACGTAAATTCATCGCGTTCTTCATAATCAAACGAGGATTCGAAAGCGTTATCGAACTCTGATTTGGATGTACAAGTAGTCGAATCGAAGCTCGTAACAAGTAGAATCAAGTTTTATCAACCATATCATCGCAGATTCAAGTGGTATTTTTTCTATATTTTTATATAAATTCGAATTTAATTATGATTAAATTATAACTTTTTGATTTTGAAGTTGTTTATGTGTTTTGATAATTACATATTGTAGATCATGAAATTCTGGTCAATTTGGTATATTATATGTTGAATTTTGAGTTCAATAACATAAAGAAATTTAAGTTTGATTTTTGAATTCATAAATTAGGGTTTGAATGTTCTTAAGTGTTCTTGATGGAAATTAGGGTTTTTTTCAATTAATTCTGGGTTAATCCTGAGGTTATTAGTGTTTAGGGCTTGATTAGAGGATTAGAATTATGTGATTGCATGTGATGTTGGAAGTCTGGATCGAGCTAATTGGAAAACGTAAAGTTTGCCGCCGTTAATGGTTTATTTAGCCGGATTTCTTGTTCCAGATGTTGTTTGTGTTGATGGATACTAGGTTTCAGTTCCCAGGATGAATTCGAATGATTTCATGTCAAGAAACGAAGAAAAAGAACAAGTTCGTAGGGTGAATTGAGGTTGCCGGAGTCCGGCAACGGCCACCGGAAACTGGGTTCATCCCCAGAATCCGACGGGTTTTCCTGACCCGGTTGACCCATTTGTTGACCCGTTTGTTTAATTAGAAAACCCGATTTTGATCTATAAAATCCCAGTCTGATTTCTGAAAACTTGTTTCTGGATTTTTGTTTTAAAAAAAATAAAAAAAAAATCTATTTCTTTTATTTCAAAATTACTTTTAATTATTATTTTAATTCCAAAAATACTTTTTAATTATTTATAAATTCAGAAATAAATATGAATTACTTAATTAATTAATTTTAGTTAATAATTAATTATTTAATTGATCAATTAATTCAAATATTAATTGATTAATTAATTAAATTATTTACTAATTGATTTTAATTGATTATTTAATTAGATTTAATTATTTATTTTGATTTAAAAATTCTGAAAAATACTTTCGAGATTTAAAATATTTTACTAAATTATGTTCAATGCTCTATAATTATTATCAAATGATTTTAAATTCAGATTTGGGTATTCGAATCTTGTTATTTATTTATAAAATGATCCCATTACCCGTTTTAATTTCAGAAAATGTTTAAAAATTCTTATTAAATGCTAGAAAATGCATTTTAACCCCGAACCTTCTTTGAAAAATTATTTTATCAAATACCTTGTGTGTTATGTGCTATCTGATTGCTGTGTTATATGCCTATGTGTTCATTGTTTAACGGTTTTAGTCATAACTTTCAATCCGTACATCGGATTTGGGTGAAACGAAGGGTAAATAGAAGCTTGTAACGTCTATGTGATGATTAGAATAAGTATTGATAGATACTTGTGATGTCTAGAAGAGAAAGAGACGCATAGAAAGGGAAAGCAAGTGGTTAGTGAATAGAATTGATATATAGACGAGTGCAAGTAAAGTGGAAGCCAATCGAGATAAGGCAAGTATTCCTGAGCCTACTTGTGATATGTTGTTAAGTAGTCTGAATAGTTCTTGTTTTATATTGCAAGTGCTCTGAATTGCTTAACCCTAAACCCAAATCATATCATCTGAGACTTGAACCGTAAGCCTTATTCATTGTGAACCATTGATTGTTGAACTCCCAGATACTAAACCACACAAATACGATTCTAATCCATAAATACATATACACCATACACCAAACACTAGAACAGAATTGTTTGAACATAGAGAAATTTATATAATCTACAATACCATGTAACATCAAAGAACTAAAACCTGTATAACTATTGAACCGTTATTCATTTATTACCTGATTCTTCTACGGGCTTGAAGCCATTCTTCATACATACCTTGATATACCCTGGTGATACTCATGAATTACATTATACTCTGAAACAAATGTCTTATCAATGTTAATTATGATTCTATTTTATTAAATTACAATGTTTATCATATTGAATTGTTTTAGAATTGGATAGTTTTTTTATGTGGACTAGATTTGTGGTCAAACCAGATTGGTGGTCATATTAGGCCAATGTGTGCCTTGGATCCAGTATATAGAGCAGAGCTGTGTGCCTTGCTCGGGGTTAGTGCGTGACTGATCAGCAGCCTAACCTTGGTTTTTTAAATTAAATGTGAATATCCAATTCTAATAATTTCTTAACAGGAAACTTGATTCCTATGAATCATTTTAATTGATCATTATTTAACCTCAGTTATTGTTATTATGACTTGCTGAGCTAGTTAGCTCACTCTTACAAATTTGTTTATGCTATTCTACATTTAAAAAGGAAATTGTTGGTAGCGAGGATCCCCAGTCCAGTATGCGAGCTAGAATTCCAGGTTAAGTTGGATCGAGCTAGCAGGAACTTTATGTTGTAGTTTTGAGTTATGCAAGTTTCTAAGAATGATTTCATTATCAGTTGTAAGTTAAACTAGTTGGGATTTGGTATGATGTAATAAAAGTTAAGGTTGTGACTTGTTTTCATACTTTAACATGTTGCGATCCGTGGTTGTGTAAAGAAGGGTCAATGCATATAATATTTCATATATAGGTTTATTTATTGTGTGTGTGTGTTGTGAACCCCAAACTTCTGACCCGGATTTGGAGGGCGTCACAGGTTTGGTATCAGAGCTACAGGTTATAAGTCACTGATACAAGCCTAGATTGTCGAGAATGGGTAGAGGGTTATGATTATGAATAAGAAATAGAAAGATCGGACATCGAGAGGTTGAGTGCGACTGTATAGTAGGTCGTTGGTATGTTTCGTGTTGTGATTTGAGATTCTTATCTTGCGGTATTGATTTTCAGATACAAGCGATGGAAGATCCTATTATCTCTGTACCATCTGATCATTTGGAACCTTCTGTTCGTCGACCATCATCTCCACCCAGATCTGACCCACACCCTGTTCTTCCACCAGTGTTAGCTATATTACCTCATGTTGTGACAGTTGCACCTCTTCGAGCTATTCCACCACCCTCTGACGTGAGACCACCTATTCGAGGACCCCGCCTGCTGATTCTGGTTTTATCGGATATTCAAGCGCGGGTGCATCTTTTCAGTTTACCCCATGTTCTGTTCCATATCATTAGTTTATGGGTTGTCTTATGGAGCAACATCACCTGCGAGGACAAATTCGAGAGCTACAACATAGTGCGAGTATCAGGGATATTGAGAGAGTTGAGAGGGAGCTTATAGAGAGGATTCATGTGTTCCGAAGGATGGTTGCTGCTAGCTTATATGGAGCTACTAGTGAGCATGTCATCCCTGATTATCTCAAATAATCAGTAAAATCTTATAATTATCCAGAGAAAATACGTATATTCTTTGCGTTCTACATAATCAAACGAGGATTCGAAGGCGTTATCGAACTCCGATTTGGACGTGCAAGTAGTCGAATCGAAGCTCGTAACAAGTAGAATCAAGTTTCATCAACCATATCACCGCAGATTCAAGTGGTATTTATCTATATTTTTATTTAAATTCGAATTTAATTATGATTAAATTATGACTTTTTGATTTTGATGTTATTTATGTATTTTGATGATTACATGTTGTAGATCATGAAATTCTGGTCAACTTGGTATATTATATGTTGAATTTTGAGTTCAATAACATAGAGAAATTTGTTAGTGTTTATGCCCTAGAGACAACACTATGATATTTTAGTTTAAGATATTAGGATTATTAATGTTTATGTTCTATCGATTATTCCCTTTATAATTTATTAATTCTTAATTTACTGAATGCAAATGGGAAAGGAAAGTGGACAGGTAAGGTGAAGATTTGATCTTATTCAGTGCCAAACCAAAGTCCAATCCCAAAGGGCTTTTGAAACCTGATAGTGGTGTTGCTAAAGGAGATGATTGTAACTTCTGTTGAAATAACTGGATGATTGAAAGTTAAATTATCGAGCTTGTTTGGAAGATCTAAAGAAGAAGTCTAGAAATGGTCAAGCTTCTGGTATCAGGATAGAATTGGAGCAAAAGTTGTTGCTCTAGTTGTTGCTTCAGGTATCGATACCTATTTTACCCATAAGGCGAGATTGAGAACTTGATAAATTGTTATTACATGTCTGCCTTTAACGGATACATTAAACCAATTTTTTGTCAAGACAAGAAAGGTTTTCATTTTAATTAAATAAACAATAGTTGTTTATTCTATTTTAATGATAAGGCTTATAATGTTGCACAATTAGTTAACAATTTATATGTTCTAAGATGACTCAAATCAAACATTACCTCTAGCATTGTAGTTAAGCCATATTAATGAGAAACACATTTCTGAGTTATATATAAATGGATACTTGGATAAGTTTGATCTTGAATCATACGGAAGATGCGAACTTTGTCTCATTGGCAAAATGACTAAAGCTTCTTTTACCTGATCAGGTGAAAGGGCCACCGTACGATTAGGACTTATACATAATGATGTATGTGGTCGAATGTGTATGATGGCAAGGGGTGGCTTTTACTACTACATAACATTTACTGTTGACTTCAGTAGGTATGGAAATGTATTTTTTATGAAGAACAAATTTGATTCTTTTGAAATGTTCAAAGAATATAAGGTTGAAGTAGAAAAGCAAACAGAGGAAAGTATAAAAGTTCTACGATCAGATCATGGAGGAGAATACTTAAGCCTCAATTTCAAGAGTTTCTTGAAGGAGTGTGATATTATATCACAACTTACTCCTTCTGAAACACCTCAATGGAATTGAGATTCTGAGAGGAGAAATTGTACCTTGTTGGACATAGTGCGATCGATGATGAGTCAAGCGGACCTTCCAGTTGGTTTCTGGGGTTATGCTTTAGAAACGACTGCATATACATTTAACCAAGTTCCGACTAAAGCGGTTCGAAAATACTCCGTATGAGATATAGAGTGATAAATGTCATAGCATGTCATTTATGAAAATTTGGGGACGTGAAGCGTTTGTAAAACGTTTAGCCTCTGACATGCTTGGACCAAAATTAGATAGATGCTATTTTGTGGGATACCCAAGTGAGACTAGGGTATAGTTTTTATAATCCTTCCGAGAACAAAGTGTTTGTTGCTCGGGTCGCTGTATTTCTTGAGGGAGTACTAATTTCTAAGAAAATTAGTGGGAGGACAATACATCTCTATGAAGATCGAGAACCACATGATAACATTGAACCAGAGTTGAAATAAGATCATGATGTACATCAAAATGTTGAAAGCAATCCTGTTTAGGAAACACAGGTTATTTGTAGATCTAGTAGGATTCACCATGAGTCCGGGAGAAATTATGGATTTCTTTTGACTCAAAACGGTGATGTGATGCTTACTGATAATGATAAAGCCTCTCACCTACCAAGATGCTATGAATCATCCAGACTCCGAGAGATGGAATCCATGTATCAAAATAAAGTATTGACTTTAGTTGATCCACTCGAAGGGGTAAAACTTATAGGGTGCAAGTGGGTTTTCAAGAAGAAAACTGACATGGATGGTAAAGTACAGACCTATAAGACGTGAATAGTGGCAAAAAGTTTCAAAAAATTCATGGTATAGACTATGATGAGACTTTTTCACCGGTTACTATAGCCAAGTCCATCAGGATATTGTTAGCAATAGTTGTTTACTTTGACTATGAGATTGGGCAAATGGATGTCAAAACTGCTTTATTATATGGGAGCCTTGAACATGATATATATATGATACAACCTGAGGGTTTTGTCAATCCAAAGTTTGCTAAGATAGTTTGTAAGTTGCTTCTATCTATTTATAAATTGAAGCAAGCCTCAAGGAGAATGAATATTCATTTTGATGAAATGGTCAAAGAGTTTGGCTTTATTCAAAATGAAGATGAACCATGTGTTTACAAGAAGGTTAGTGGGAGCCATGTGATATTCTTAGTATTATATGTAGATGACATATAACAAATAAAGAATGACATACCTTCTCTATAGGATGTTAAGACTTGGTTGAGAAATAGTTTCTCGATGAAAGACTTAGGCTGTGCTACCTATATATATTAGGGATCAAGATCTATAAAGATAGATTGAAAAGATTAATCGACCTAGTCGGAGTACATACATTGATAAAATATTGCATCATTTTAGGATGCAAGAGATAAAGAAAGCATATGTTTCGATGTCTCATGAGATAGTGGTCTCATAGGATAACTGCCCTAAATCATTAGATGATAAGGGTCGTCTTATAAAAACTCCAAATACTTCGGCAATTGGATCTATAATGTATGCAATGATATGTACTTGTCCTGATATTTCGTATACTTTGAGCATGACGAAAGGATACCAGTCTAATCCAGGTGAGGGTCACTGGATAGTTGTCAAGAAAATTCTTAAGTACTTAAAGAGGACTAAAGATTTATTTTTGGTGTATGGAGAAGATAGGGAACTGGTTGTAAAGGGTTACACTGATACTAGTTTCTTAACATAATTTCTGGATAGACAAGGATGATTATGTGTCTATGTCTAGTTTGTGTTTTGTCTAAATATAAGTGATGTTAGTAGAAATAGTTCATAGCAAGAACATTAATAATTCTATAATGGAAGCCGAATATATTGATAATTTTGAAACAACCAAGGAGACTGTTTAAGCATGTCTGTAAGATATATCACCTTATTAATGAGATTAATGATCAAGGAGATATAAATGTAAAGTGCATAGTAATGATAGTGTTGCAGACCCACTGACTAAGGATTTATCGCAGCAGAAGCACGATGGTCATACTAGTTCCATGAGTATTAGATACATGGGTGATTGGCTCTAGTGCAAGTGGGAGATTGTTAGTTTTTGTGCCCTAGAGACAACACTATGATGTTTTAGTTTTAGACATTAGGATTATTAATGTTTATGTTCTATCGATTATTCCCTTTATAATTTATTAATTCTTAATTTACTGTGATATAAATGTTAGATTAATAAATGTCCTTGGAATATGATATACAATTATATATCTCTAAGTACGTGACTTATAAATGAGATTATGAAAATAGTATCAATATTCCTAAAGGTCCCTAGTCGAGTATTATTATTAAGGGACAATAATAATGCATTAAGACTAGTGTGTTTGTTGACTGATGATCACATCTCATTGATCATAGGTATAGTGATACTAAAGTCAAAAATCACAGGAAGATGTACATGTACATGGTGCTGGAGAGACCCGATGTGAGATTCTACATGTCAGTTGTATCATAAGTAATTCTCACAGTGTTAATGATGTAATGTTCCTTAGACCTGAAGTCATTATATTTATATACGAGAATTAACATACATTTATTCCATTAAAAGTTATCCTTGACCGGATAATGATAAAATTGGACATTGGGTATATTATGAATCGTATGAGAAATATAAATGATTTAGATGGGATTTAACCCTCCTATTTTAGAAGTGATATTATTGGCCTCTTGTGTGAGCTAGACTATGAAATATGTGGCCACACTCAAATGTTGATTTGATATGATAGTCTACTCATTGATCAAGGAAATCTGGATTAAACATTGATGAGGATGACACATAACATGCCTCTAGTTTAATCTATAATATTTGGTTAAAGGGATTATATTACATTGTACATTATTCACGAAAGGTTTAATCGATCACCGATTCAATTATTATTACTTGGGTAGCAATGATGTATTACTAGATGCCGCTCATTGTTTATGATTTTAAATTAGATTAAAAATTCATTGCCAACGTAATAATAACCTATAGGGTCACACACTAAGAATGCTTGAAGGATTATTTAATTTAAATTAGATTTAAATTATATTAAAGTAATTCGAATTATTTATAATATTAATTAAGTATGACTTAATTAATTAGATAAATATTGATGTTCAAATTTACTAATATTACTTATGAGTTTTATTTGTTAAATAATTAAGTGTGACTTAATTATTATACAAATAGGAATTTTGAAATAATAATAACTCCTAATTAGTTAAGAGTTATAATTCTTATTATACTCTCTATATAATATCTCTTGTGTGGCTGATTTTGTATGCAAGACTTTTACTAAAACCCTAGCCACCAAGGGAGAAGATAGAGAGAGCAAGAAGAAACGAGTTTGTGCTAGTACACATTCAATCCTTGCATTCAAGCATTTGTGTGAATACCGATAGAGAGTAGATCGCGAGAGCGGGATGCGTGGTGATTGAACAAGCTTTGGATCTCCATTAGTCAACCAATGTGTAAAGCTTCTTAAGGTAAACAATTTGATTTACGAATTAAATATCTATTTTTCACATGGATCCTGCGGTGGGTTTCGAAGATTCTGATTTTTCACATTTTTAATTACTATTTCCGTTGCGTTTATGTGCTCGAAACCCTTCAAAATTAAAGTTTGATTTTCGAATTCATAAATTAGTGTTTGAATGTTCTTGAGTGTTCTTGATGGAAATTAGGGTTTTCTTTTCTAATAATTCTGGGTTAATCCTAAGGTTATCAGTGTGTTGGGCTTGATTAAAGGATTAGAATTATGTAATTGCATGTGATTTTGGAAGTCTGGATCGAGCTAATCGTAAAATGTAATGTTCTCTGGCATTAATGGTCAATTTAGCCAGATTTCTTGTTCCAAATGTTGTTTGTGTTGATGGGTACTAGGTTTGAGTTCCGAGGAATGATTTCATGTCAAGAAATGAAGCAAAAGAACAAGTTCGAAGGGTGAATTGAGGTCGCCGGAGTCCGACAACGGCCACTGAAAACTGGGTTCATCCCCAGAATCCGGCGGGTTCGTCCCGACCCGGTTGACCTGTTTGTTGACCCGTTTGTTTAATTAGAAAACCCGGTTTTGATCTATAAAATCCCAATCTGATTTCTGAAAACTTGTTTATGTATTTTTGTTTTAAAAATAAAAAAAATCTATTTCTTTTATTTCAAAATTACTTTTAATTATTATTTTAATTTTAAAAATAATTTTTAATTATTTATAAATTCAGAATTAAATCTAAATTATTTAATTAATTAGTTTTAGTTAATAATTAATTATTTAATTGGTCAATTAATCCGTACGTCAGATTTGGGTGAACGAATGGTAGATAGAAGTTTGTGACGTCTATGTGACGATTAGAATAAGATGATAATAAGTATTGATAGATATTTGTGATGTCTAGCAGAGAGAGCAAGGCGTAGAAAGGGAAAGCAAGTGGTCGATGAATAGAATTAATAAACGAGTGTAAGTAAAGAGGAAGCCAATCGAGATAAGGCAAGTGATCCTGAGCCTACTTGTGATATGTTGTTAAGTATTCCAAATAGTTCTTGTTTTATATTGCAAGTGCTTGAATTGCTTAACCCTAAACCCTGATCACATCATTTGAGACTTGAACCGTAAGCTTTATTCATTGTGAACCATTGATTGTTGAACTCCCAGATACTAAACCACACAAATACGATACTACTCCACAAATACATATACACCATACACCAAATACTAGAACAGAATTGCTTGAACATATAGAAACCTATATACTCTAAAATACCTTGTAACATCAGAGAACTAAACCCTGTATAACAGTTGAACCATTGTTCATTTATTACCTGATTCTTCTACGGGCTTGAAGCCATTCTTCATACATACCTTGATATACCCTGGTGATATTCATGAATTGCATTATTCTCTGAGACAAATGTCAATGTTAATTATGATTCCGTTTTATTGAATTACAATGTTTATCATATTGAATTATTTTAGAATTGGATAGTTTCTTTTATGTGGACCAGATTCATGGTCAGACCAGATTGGTGTACTATTAGGCTAATGTGTACCTAGGATCCAGTATATAGAGCAGAGCTATGTGCCTTGCTCGAGGTTAGTGCGTGACTGATCAACAGTCTAACCTTGGTTTTTAAAATTAAATATGAATATCTAATTCTAATAATTGCTTGACAAGAAACTTGATTCCTCTGAATCATTTCAATTGATCATTGTTTAATCTCAGTTATTATTATTATGACTTGCTGAGCTAGTTAGCTCACCCTTGCGAATCTGTTTATATTATTCTACAGTTAAAAAGAAAATTATTGGTAGCGAGGATCCCCAATCCAGTGTGCGAGCTAGGATTCCAGGTTGAGTTTGATCGAGCTTGTAGGAGCTTTATGTTGTAGTTTTGAGTTATCCAAGTTTGTAAGAATGATTTTATTATCAATTGTAAGTTAAACTAGTTGGGATCTAATACAATATAATAAAAGTTAAGGTTGTGGCTTCTTTCATACTTTAACATATTGCAATTCATGGTTGTGTAAAGAAGGGTCAGTGCATATAATATTTCATATGCAGGTTTTTTTATTGTGTGTGTGTTGTGAACCCCACACTTCTGACCTGTGTTTGGAGGGTTCACACAAACAACAAGCTGTTATGAGCAAACAGCAAGCTGTTACATGTAAATAACAAGTTGTTGTACAAAGTAGCCCTTAAAAACTACGGCAAGAAATCCTCTATACCTTGTTATCGTAAGTGGGAGGCTCCTTAATGCTTCTAGTCTCAACTTGGCAGAAAAACTAAGGCAAAACCCCTCCACAACCACTACACCATAGATTGCTTCTTGTAATATCAAAACCATGTCTCTATAGAGCCTATTTGATGTTGCTATAGGCCAAAAAAAGGCTATAGAAACACATTTGCTATGTTAAGTCCTGAGCAATAGTTATAGGTATCTATCGCAACATGAAGAGGACTCTATATTAACACAGACTTTCTACTTATTATAGAATGATATAGCAACATCTTTAGGATACTACAGAAAAATACTTTATATATCGTTATAGTTGTTCTAAATTTTAAAAAAAGTGGGCCTCACTGGTGGGCCCCACTTGTGGACCCCACCCGTGGGGCCCACCTGTGAGGCCCACCTGTGGGGTCCATGTTTGGGGTCCACCTGTGGGGTCCATATTTGGGGCCCATGAACCTATTATAATACAGCTATTGTAACACATAATATGTTATAAAAGATGCTATTTGCAAAACCTACTTTAACATAGCAAGTAACCTATTGCAACACCTTAAATGTAAAATAGAAAAATACACCATCTAAATGTTAAATTTTCCAGCAAATTAAACCAACCAATATGTTTACATTCAACCAGTCTACAACTCCAATCACTATCAAAATCTATCCACACCCATTCAACTGGTCTAAAACCACCACCGCCATCAAAATGCATCAACAATTTAGAACAAAATCTTACAAATCAGTTTTGCAACTAATTTAAATCTACAAGTACTTGAAAAAGGAAAATCTTGATGTTTTGTAACCAATAGCAGCATGTACCACTTGGAGAAGTTTTAGCTAGTTCAAAAGTATTAAAGACATCTAATTGCTAGGGCCTCCGGTAAGAGGAGTATCATCAGCTCATGTCTCACTTAAGGTTTCCCCACAAATTTGATCAAGATCAATCTTCAAAACGGGATTTGCATCTGCTAATCTTTTCAGGACTAAGTTCAAGTTCTCCTTGTTCTTCTCATTTATTTTTTCAATCTTTGCTACCATTTCTTCAACACAATTCCCCTTGATCTTAATTGTTAACTCTTATAGGTACTGATCTGAAGAAGCCACTGATGTTGCCTTTTTGACAGTCTTCGTGTCATGTCTTCCAATGAGCCAACCAGGAGCATGGGACATTTTTCCTGCCAAAATTAGTTCGTCAACACCATCAAGTCCTTTAGATGAATTTAGTTTTTTTTATTAAGTGTTTCCTACAAAATAATCAACATTAGTTCCACAAATTATCTAGAAATGGACCATGCAAATGCAATAAGGATATAGGGGATTGATTGAAGAAAATATTACTTACAATTTTGAAGTTAATCACATCAGGATTAATATTGTATTGGCGTCCAGGCTTGCGCTCGCGAGTTTTAATAAAAATTTGTCCATCACATGGCATCTAAATGGGGCCAAGTTCTTACCCTAAAAAAATCATAAAACCGTTGAACATGTTAAGACAGATGTGTGAGCTGCTTAGAAAGTAGACACATAACATAAGACATTACTAATTCCAAACATTTTATAACTTATGAGAATAAAGTGTTGGATTTGAGCACAAATAAGTAAGTTTACCACCTGTTTTAAACAAAAAATTAATTTTCAGAAAAATTATAATGATATTTTATACAATGCGATAATTTGATCAATGATACTTAGCTTATTTCCCCTATAATACATGAATCTTAT
Source organism: Apium graveolens (assembly GCF_009905375.1). Classification (NCBI taxonomy): domain Eukaryota; kingdom Viridiplantae; phylum Streptophyta; class Magnoliopsida; order Apiales; family Apiaceae; genus Apium; species Apium graveolens. The sequence goes on from NW_027418384.1 coordinate 63,965, forward strand.
TTATTTTTAATTTTTCAAATTTATCTTTCATGGCTATTTTTAATTTCTAACGAGTTAGTTTTGCCTTAGACCAGATTTAATAATCTACTATCGAAAAGAAGAATATATTAATTAGGAGTCGAATAAAAAAGAATCAAATTAAAGTTGAAACAAATAGACTTTTATTTTTATCAAATTCGTTTGATTTACTAACTATTTATAAAACATCCATCAAAAAAATTGAAAATATGCATAACATGTTTAACAAACGTATCATATCGTGTCGAACTTGCGAAAACAATTTTGGACCAACAGTGTGTGTGTCCGTGAACTCATGACGACTCTTAAAATTTTTCTCAGCCCTTGCCTGCAAAATGACACAAAATTAAATAACATAATTACATCATTTCTCGGCAGAAAATGATTAAATAACATAATTACAGAGAAAAGCATGTAATTATACGTAAACCTGAACCTCAAGATCTCCCCTATATTTTAACAACATCTAGTAATCCTCAAGCGGAATGTCATCGGGCTTATTTTACATCCTCTACTCATCAGTTGCATAAGCCATATAATAATCACTCTTTATTCGATTCTTCCACCCTTTCCAAGCTTGTTGAATTATTTTCCACGCCCGTGTTTTCAATTCATCGGGAAGAATGTAATGTTGTTTACATATAAATGAAACAGAAGAAAATATAAATAAATGTAGAATATAATTTTGACGCTAAAAATTATTGGTTACCTTAGCATAGTCCCATAGGGTTTCCTTCAGGGTTGTAGGAGCATGCTCCCATGACACATAAGTCAGTGGCACACACCTCTTAGTGTCCTGAGAAATCAACTCAGTTCAGAAACATCTTTTGAATTATCAGAAATAGGCTGGAACTGTTTATTCATGAAGATGACAATCGTTTTTTCAAAAGGGGCGTGTATGCACTTTATATATCCTCATGATACCGCGTAATTTTTTGGAACTTCAACTTTAAGAATAGTGTTCAGTAAAATCGAATAAAGAGTCAGTGAAACTCAAAAACTAATTTTTATAGACAGAGATGTGTCTAAACTTTTATTATACGTGTCTAAACTCTAAACTGATATTATACGTATTTGTTTTTCTAAATTTTTATTCTTTCCCAATTTTATTATAAACTTTAATTTTTATTTTTCCCTATTTTTTATTTAATAGAGTAGACGTATTTGCTTCAGTCTAAACAAATATGAACAGTTATCCTAATAAAATATTTTTTTATCGACAATATTTTTATTTCCCAAGTTTCACAGAGGATTAATATAAATGTGTATTAATTAATATAACAGGCATGTATGTAGTTAGTTAATACTAATTCAAGGGAAAAGGCCCAAACCTTCTTGAACTTCATCATCTTCGATATCTGGGAAGTCAGTTTCCGGAACCCTGTGAGTTTTAGTTCCACTTCCAGTCGCAACATCCTCTGCAGCATTTTTTGTTTGCGTTCACCCATTAAAAAATAGTCTTCCATTGTTCCACGTCCCTGTCTCGCTCCCGGATTACTTTGTAACACTATTGGTGCAGGAGGTTCCACAAGAACTAAATTTGTGGCCTCTTTTTAAACTGAACCCTTCTCGGTTGTGGTCACTGAAACAACTCGTGCATGAGTAGTTGGTCCACCAACCGCCGTGCCTTTCTTCATTTTTTAATTTTCTAGAAAATAGATTAATGTCAACAAAACATGTAACCCATAAACATTCAAAAGTAAGTACATAAGTGATATTTAAAAAGTAAGCAAAAAATGAATGCACCTTTAGCTGGTTTTTTTAATAACCATCTTCCATGCCAGTAGGTACTGTAGGTAGGCCCAACTCCCATAGCTTTTCATTATTTCTCTGGACATTTAGAAATTTATCCAATTCATAGTCCGACATTGGTTTCACGGGGGATGAAAGCGGCGGTGGAGGTGGTAGATGTTCAACCTGCACGTAATTAAATAAAACAAGTCAAAATGCGAAACACCAATCATGACATTTGTATAGATTCCAAGTCAAAATAATGAAACTGCTCAAGACATACCTCAATTTTATTTTTTTCCATTGTCTCAGTTTCATCAACATTTTCATCTTCATCACTTGGATTATGTAAATCCAACTTCCTTCGAACATATGCAGACTTAGGAATATCATTTGCAGCATCGCCATCTTTTGGATTTTTGACCAGTCCCGACTTTTGAGCACTCTTTCCTGGAATTGACTTCGGCTTTTGTTGCAGGACCATATTACCCTTTTATGGTGTAGCACTACCCAGTTGGGTCGACTTTCTAACACTACTAAATTCAGCACAATCACCCATGCCTTGACAAGGTTTATTTGGAGGTGCCAACATCTGATTACTCTTAACATCAGTTGGAACACCAACCTCTGCATTATTCTGTCGAGCAGACTTCCTAGGACTATAACATGATCAATACACTTCTCATTTCTTTTTTGTTGTAGTAACTGATGAGTGGTAACAAATTGACGTTTGACTTGTTTTGTACCTGCAATTGTGTATAAACGGTTATAATTATCATTAAAAAACAAGGAGAAGGTATCCATGGTAAAATCATAGTTCCTGGTACTATAAATGACAAAAATTTAATACCTTCAAACATATTTGACCTTGGTCGCATGATTATATGTGGTTGCATCTGCTTCAGTGGCTCAAATTTAGCATCGACAATGTTATCGATGTAAAATTCCATGAAACCGTCTTTCTTCATTTCTTTATCTAAGTTGGGCAGGTCCATATCACTAGCCACAAGTTTCCATCCTGCTGGCTCATCATCATTTATGATATAAATTCCTCCAACTTTATAGTATTTAAGATCGTCTTTAACATGCTCCATTAGCACTGTATAGGAAAATCTGTCAGGATCTACACTAGGTATCAAAGACTGTTCTCCGCCAACATATTTTGTATTTTGAAATTTTCCCATGTGGTAAAATCTGATATGAAAATACTCATCTTCCATCCTTAAAAGAAAAAGAAAAACTCTTTATAACCAATACAAATCTTGAGCATATTTGTATGAATAATAAAGCAAAAGGAACAATGAAAATATTACCTTCAAACTATCATATTTTTATAGTAGTCCAGAAAAAAAGTAAACTAATATTTTTGAACTTATCTTTTGATTTTGTCCAACATATCACATTGTTCTATTATTAACATGTTTTACAAGTACTCGAGAAATTATATGCTAAAACAGTATTTAAATATACTCAAGCAAATAAAAAGTAGTAATGCGAATTAAAATAATGAAAATGAACTAGCTCCACTTAAGCACTTGACACAAACAACACTCAGTTAATATTTTTACATAAACATTAAGAACAATTGAAACACACTAAACAGTTTCCTATACTACTATTCAGGAATTTTAATTTTTATTGGCGGGACATCTTCTCTACACCAACACACGTCTTCAAATTGATCTGTTATTTCAGAACCATGTAGAATATCACGTAACATCAAATCAGTAAACTCATCCTCAATCTTATCTTCACTTTCCACATCACACCAATCTCTTGGAAATTTATTGATAACGTTATACCACATCTTATCAGTCGGGTCTTCTATATAAAATACATGTTGCACTTGTGTAGCCATAACATAGGGATCATATTTTTGAACCAATCTACTAAAATTGACTAAAGTCATGCCATACCAATCTTTTTCTACATGGTACCAGCAACACTTGAACAAAACAACAGTGACTTCTACCCAATAATCGAATTCTATGATTTCTTCAATTGGTCCATAGTAATCGACGACACCAACTTCTGGATTCTGATCTTTCGAGGTTGCAAAGCTTGTGGTTAAGGAAGACAAAAATACACCACTATTTTGGGTGGTAATCGTCTCTGTATTTTGTATAGAATCTGTACCCATTGATAGCATAGCCTGAAAACCTTTTAGCTGCTCGATTAGGGCCCATTGCATGGACTTGTAATTATTTCGATATGTCATCTTTTTTACCAGCATCATCCTTGAACCACTTCCAAAAATCTTCCGTATTGTTATTTCTAGAGAACTAACAATGAGATTTACAGAAGGGGGGTTGAATGTAAATCTCAAAACTTTTTCAAGTTTTGAGCAGTTTATAAAGACTGTGTGTTCAAGATGAACAAGTGTGTGAATTGATTTAAGCTGATACAGACATATATATATTCAAACACAAATGTAAAGAACACAATAAACCTTTAAAAACTTTTCTGGTGGATTTGTTGTTCCACCAGAGATGGTATTTCAGAAATTCTGTGATCTAAGAATTTGATCACAGCTGCATCCTAGTACAAACTAGATAATTTTTCTCTCAAGATTTTTCTAAACAGCTCTGGAAAAATTCTTATCTAATTACTACCTACTACTTGGTTTATATATTACCAAGTTTACAAGTGAAGATAAGGATATAATAAAATAATAAAGTAAGATCTCCACTTGTTTCTTCTCCAGTTCACTCCAGTACTTTGTTGACTTAATGTCTCTTTATACTAGAGTAGAACGGCTGCTTTTTCTGATGTTCCTGAAATTAGGCTGCCACATTTCAGTTATCTCTGTTCACCCACGTGCCTCTGTTTGTAGGTACAACTACCACTTATCAACGGTTAATCAACAGAACATCCGTTGAAGCTTTCATCCGTTGATGCACTCATCCGTTGAAGGATGTTATCCGTTGAAGCTTTAGAGACATCCGTTGAAGCTTAGCTTCTCATCCGTTGAAGGTCTTTAAGTCATCCGTTGATACCACTTCATTTATACAAAATTACAAGGCATGAAATATTTATAATTGGCCTTCCTATCTGCATATCTTCTAGTAGTCAACATGACTCATAGTTTCTCTCAACTTCTAAGAATTACATCTTAAATACAGAGACTGAAATATGCTACAACACTAGACTTATTTCTAAGTAAAGCTACACCATCAACGGATAGCCAAAGTGGTCTTATCCGTTGAGGCTACAGACACTGAATTTCTACTTAAGTGTTTTGTTAAACATATCATCAAACTAATGCACATATATTCCTAACAATCTCCCCCTATTTATGTCTATAAGAATTGTAGGCATAAATTCAGGGTTAACTTGATGATAACAAAACACTTAACAGATATATAAATTGAAACTAAGTAGAAATTTGAAAATGCTGCAAAAATGTATGTACTAGGAGGAAATTGAAGATTTACAGTATTTCCAAGGATACTCCTTTAGCCTGAGCAAATCATCTTTTTCTTCTTTGTTCCCTGGTTTTCTTTCCTAGCCCTTTGTCATTTTCCTCAATTTGGAGTTGGAGTTGTCTGAAGAATTCAGCTTCATCTTCAACACTGATATCCAACTTAGATTGCATTTCCTTGAGAGTTTCATTGCTGGCAATCTTGAGTTGGTCTTCAAGTCTGAAAAATCTTCTGACTCCTTTATCATCTCTAAATTCCATCAACCAATGAGGTGATTTGTGAATTGTAATTCCCCTTTCTTGAATGAGTAAAGTCCTGGGTAAAGCATTGGGCTCCCTCCAAGTTTTCCTTATATTGGCAATCTTGTTGAGAATTTCAGTCTTGGCAGTTCTGGTAAAGCCAGAATCCTTTTGTATAGCTGAAAAGACTCTAATCAAGGTAGAGTAGCCTTCATTCAGAATCCTGTGGAGAGGCCATGTTCTTTCCCCAGCTCCTTTGTATCTGAACACTAATCTCTCTGGTAGCTGTCTGTAAGCAGCTATTCCTCTTACATCCTCCAGCTCATCCAGATAGAGTTCAATGTCTGAAATTTCTTTTATGTCACAGATGTGAACATAATCATCTTTAGAAATGGATGGCTTAGGCTTAGGCTTTTGTTTTTGAGTGAATTTCTTAGAGGTTATGGGAGGTGTAGATTTGGGTTTTCTTTTCTGTTTCTTTGGTAGTGGAAGAGTGGTTAGAAAGGTAGGCAATTTGATGGTGTCCCAATCAATAGGTTCCTCTTTTGGAATGATTGGTTCACCATGGATGTTTATAGTGGGATTAGCAACAAGAGGTTCAGATATGGAAGGTAGTGGTTTAGATATAGATTTGGTTACTTCAGTATTATCTTCACTCCTTCTATGTGCCTTGGCCTTTCTTCTGTTTCCCTTCTGCCATTCCTCTCTTTCTTCCATACTCTCACCAAATATACTCCCAAAAACCTCATCTAGGTTTGCAATCTTGTCTTCACCCCTGACTTCAATTCCTTTCTCTTCTTCAACTTGACTTGACTTTAGCTGTTGTTCAAGCTTTGCTTGTGCTCTTTTGTCAGCCTTTAGTTGCTTGACTTCTTCCTTCTTGGCTATTGAGAATTTGGGATGTCCTTGCATCACACATATGCTCTTTCCCTCTCTAGAGATAATAGCCCTATTTCTCCTTACAGCCTCATCCATGGTCTCTTTGAGATAAGCAATACTCCTACCTAAAAGCTTGTTCTCATCAGCTTTTGGAGGAGGAAAGTCCACTTATTTTAAAGGATTCTTTGTAGAGTCCTTATTGGATCTTTTATTGGGCTTGAGAATTATAGCTTGTAGTTCTTTGGAAGAAGCTTCTCCATCCTTATGTCTCCCTACTGGCTTGAGCTCCATGTTGATTGGTTCAATCTTTGTGCTATATTTCACAGATGTTGATTTATCTTGTGTAGAGCCAAACAACAGTTGCAACCTTTCATCAATTCTCCTTCTTTGCTCTTTCACTTGAATTTCAGCTGCTGCTAGCTGAATCAAATCAATTCCATCAGGCTTTCCTTTGATTTGAATGATTGGAGAAGTAGTGATGGCAGGAACTAGCACTTTAGATATTTTGATTTTTGTAGATGGCTCTCCTTCCCCTTCCCTTTTACTCTCCCCCTTTTTGTTATCATCAAGGAGAGGGGTCAAGCCTTGTGCTTTTGCCAGCTGCATTAGGAGACTGGTTTGAGATTGTTGGTTGTGAAGAATGGTGGCCACAGAATCTTCAATAACTTGAACTCTGTCTTCCAACTTGGCCAGCCTTTTCTCAGTAACTGATTCCTTTTTCAATCTCAAAACCAAGTCCTGCAATGTACCATAGGGCATGACTGAATCCAATTTTTCAGAACTGTAGGATTTCAAGTCAGCAATATCCTTCCTGAGATCATCCATACTCAGATTCTGCTTTACTTGCTGCAACTTCATGAGATGCAGTGAGTCCAGGTGAGCTTGAAAGATAGCCTTGATACTTGCATGTGAAGTGTTCTGAATGGCCTGTTGAATAGTGTTGATTTGTTTGACTAAGGAGACATTGAATTCCCCTGATCTATACTCCTTTGTTAAAGCCCATTCAGGTAGATTTGGAATTGAACTAGGGCCTTCATCTCCCCCTAAGTTCATGCTTCCATCAAAAGAAACAGAGTCATCATCATCAGAATTTACTCCAAATTCCTCAGATGGCTCACCAGCTGTAGAAGGCATCTTGTTAATAGCAGCTTTATCCCTTTGAAGAGATTCTGTTGTGTGTACTAGATGTAGTGTCTTTTCTGCCTCCTCATTGCCCTGAGCAGCCAACATTTGATGGGCTGACACAGGATGAGTAAAAGTGTCAGCATCCAAGGAAATGTTATCAATTACAGCTTTGTAATGTTGCTGAAATTGTCTTTCCTTTTCAGCATCATCCACAATCATTGACTCACTAGCAATGGCTGGTTCCACCCTTATATCTACTGTACCTGCCTTTCTCTCTTTTTCTCTATTTTCTTGCATCAGGGGCTCCCCTTGGCTCACACAACTCACTCCCTCACCTTCACCTACTAAGGTGGTACTCCTCTCACTTACTTTTGCCATGCTGGAAGAAATAGCATGCATTTTTGAGCTCTCAATCTCTCCTTTTGCCTGGGAGCAACCCAGCCTCTCACTCAAATTTTCACTCCCTTCCCTCAATCCTAAGAGTGATTGCACAGTATTCATGTCTTCTACACTTGGAATTGATTCAGTTATGTGTGGAGAGACTATCAACGGATGTGGAATATCCGTTGAAGGTGAAACTGATGTTATCAACGGATAACTGCTGTTAAGCTTATCCGTTGAAGAGCAACCACTTGTCAACGGATGAGTGATATCCGTTGAAGAAGGAAAAGAAGTTGAAATTGAAAGTGATATAACTGTTGAATCTGTGTAGATTGATTTGAGATGTGGTGACACAGATCCTTCAATTATATCTGAAAGAATTTGCGGGTGATCCAACAAATCATCTAAGAGATGATGATCACCTGTATTTGAGTGGGGCTCCTCCCTGAGTTGTAAAGAGGGAGAATCAGGAATTGATGGGAATAACATATCCACATCCAGAGATGGTGATGAAGTGTTTGGTGATTGATGTGTGATTATTGTGAGAGAATGGGGCTGTGACTCCATATTTATTGGAGCCACATCAAACTGAGTTTGAGAAGGCATAGATACAGATGGATGTATCTGTGCAGTGTGTGCACCCTGTGTAGAAGACTGGGTTCTAGCCTTCTTTCTTCTAATAAAAGCTTTTGTTGGTGATTGTTTGGCTTCAGTGTCCCTCCCTCGTTTGTTCTGTGTTCCTGGTTGGGAACTATTTTCAATAGTAACATCCTTTTGGGAGGATGCAACTAGGGATGTGCTAGATACCTTTTCAACCACCACAGCTTTTTGAGAAACTGTGGCTTGGCTAGCTTGGGAAGCACTTAACTCTCCTTCCTTATCCTGGGGGTTTCTTTGATGTTCACCCCTCCCCTCACCACTCACACCCTGTTCACTCCCCTCAGGGTTAATGGTTGGTGTTACAACTGTTGTCTTTTGAGAAACAACAGAGGTGGTTTTCTTTGTCTTTGATTTTGAAAGTTTAGTTTTGGTGACCTTGGTAGAAATCTGTTGGGGCATTGTCACAGATTTCATGGCCACACTAGAAGATAAAGAAATAGAGGGGTTGGAAGAAGTAGGAGTTGTAGAAGCAATTACCTCACCTACCTGAGGTGCATTCATGATTGGTAAATATACCAATGGCACACTGCTGTTGAGATCCATTCTCAATAAATCTGCAAGAACTCTTTTCTCTTGTGCCCAGCACTTGAGTTTATTATTCTCATTGATTATGACCAAACCTTCAGCAACATGGTTAGCCAATAACATAAAGAATCTAGCATAATAGATGTTATTAGGTCTATTAGCTTTGTTACCTAATCTAGTACCCAATTCTAGCATCACATAGTTGCTAAGGTTAAAATACCTATCAGAAACAAGCATATAGAGCATATTAACAAGAGATGAAGTTATGGCATCAAAATTACTAATTTTCCCAGAGAAAACCTTTATAAAGGCATCCCCAAGAAAACTCCATTCTTTCCTAAGGCCTTTTCTTCTAATACTCCCTAAACTAGCAGAGTTAAGAGAATAACCTATGGAATCTAACATGCTGGATACATCATTATCAGTGTGTGGTGTCATGGCATTGTTCTCAGGTAATTTAAAACATGCTTGTAAATAATCACAGTTAATACAGTGATTTTTACCTTTGAGAGTGAAGGAGATAGTCAGATCTATGGAGTTGAACTCAGCAGTTGTCCAAATCTCCTCAACTACTTCACAGTAAATCGTTGGGGCTTCCAGCATTGCATAGCTAAGTTTACAGTTTTTGATGAAGTCCATCATTTTGTGATAGTCTGAATGGGCTTCATTCTTTTCTACCAAAGCTATGAAATTGTTCTTCTCATAGATGAACCCAGATTGAGACATAATTTTCACGACTGGTGCCATTGTTGTGAGTAGAAATTGCAGAGAATAACTTGAAGGTTTTGCAGAGAGAAAATGGTAAATGCTTGAAATTTTAAGAAAGCGTAAAGTAAAAATGAAAAATCAGAAGGGCTTATATGCTTTCAAAAAAAAAAACAAAACAAAAAAAAATAAGTAAAAGATTAATCAATAAGTATATGTTAGTGAATTTCAGCCGTTTAAGAATAAACTGTAAGTATTCTAATAACTACCTTTAAAACCAATATATACAGATGTATGTATGAGTATCAACGGTTAAGAAAATAGAATCAACGGCTGTGAAACACCTGAATCGACTGATGTGACATTTCAACGGATAAGGCAAATTGTCATCCGTTGAAAGGTACTTCAGTTTTATCCGTTGACGGATAAAAATTCCAGAAATGTATTTGTCTTTCAACGGATAATGAATATCCGTTGATAGAGCAATTTTGACTTTCAACGGATAGGAAACATCCGTTGATGGTATAAACTTTGTTAAAAGTCAAATTTGTTCTAGCAACTAATATATTTCAGGCTTTAATTCAAATTGCAATAAGGACATGAATTTTAAGAGTAATTAAGCATACCTAGCTCACTTACTAATCTTGTGAATGTTGATTCATCAAGTGGCTTGGTAAATATGTCTGCAATTTGTTGTTCACTTGGAACAAAATGTAGTTCCACTGTACCATTCATGACATGCTCCCTAATGAAGTGGTACTTGATATCAATGTGCTTGGTTCTTGAGTGCTGTACAGGATTCTATGTTATGGCTATGGCACTTGTGTTGTCACAAAAGATAGGAATTCTATCAACATGAAGTCCATAGTCAAGGAGTTGATTTCTCATCCATAACACTTGAGAGCAGCAACTTCCAGCAGCAATGTATTCAGCCTCAGCTGTAGAAGTAGAGACTGAATTTTGCTTTTTGCTAAACCATGATACAAGCTTGTTTCCCAGGAATTGGCAGGAGCCTGTTATACTTTTCCTGTCTATTTTGCAACCTGCATAGTCTGCATCTGAATAACCAATTAGATCAAAGCCAGATTCTCTAGGATACCAAATACCTAAATTTGGTGTACCCTTGAGATATCTGAAAATCCTTTTGATAGCTATTAAGTGAGACTCCCTAGGATCAGCTTGAAATCTAGCACACAGACATGTAGCAAACATTATATCTGGTCTGCTAGCAGTTAAATATAAAAGTGAACCAACCATGCCTCTATAACTTGTAATGTCCACAGACCTTTCAGTCTTATTTAATTCAAGTTTGGTGGCAGTGGCCATGGGAGTTTTTGCAGATGAACATTCCATTAAGTCAAACTTCTTTAAAAGATCATGAATATATTTAGTTTGACTAATGAAAATTCCATTACTAACTTGTTTAATTTGTAAACCAAGAAAATAGGTTAGTTCTCCCATAAGGCTCATTTCATAATTACTTTGCATTAGCTTAGCAAACTTTTTACAAAGTTTATCATCTTTAGAACCAAATATTATGTCGTCTACATAAATTTGAACAAGTATACTAGAGCCATTAACATTCCTAAAGAAGAGAGTTTTATCAACAGTACCTCTAGTGAAGTGATTCTCCAAAAGAAATTTTGATAAGGTTTCATACCAGGCTCTAGGTGCTTGCTTCAGTCCATAGAGTGCTTTCAACAGATAATATACATAGTCTGGAAAATTTGGATCTTCAAATCCTGGAGGTTGACTTACATAGACTTCTTCCTCTAATTTCCCATTTAGAAATGCACTCTTGACATCCATTTGATAGACTTTGAAATTGGCATGAGCTGCATAGGCTAGAAAAATTCTGATGGCTTCAAGTCTTGCAACAGGAGCATATGTCTCATCAAAATCTATTCCCTCTTGCTGAGAATAGCCTTTAGCAACCAATCTGGCTTTATTCCTTATGATAATGCCATTTTCATCCATCTTGTTTCTGAATACCCATTTTGTGTCAATAGGACTCTTGTTCTTTGGTTTGGGTACCAGCTTCCAAACTTGGTTTCTCTCAAATTGGTTTAGCTCTTCCTGCATAGCTAATATCCAATCTGGATCCAATAAGGCTTCTTCCACTTTCTTAGGTTCCTCCTGAGATAGAAAACTACTATACAGACATTCATCTTGAGTAGCTCTTCTTGTTTGCACTTTAGATGATGCATCACCAATGATCAGTTCAAAGGGATGATTCTTGGTCCATTTCCTTTGAAGTGGAAGATGTGCTCTAGATGAGGTGGCCTCAGTATTGTCATGATGTGAGACAGAGTGTTGACTAGTTGAAACTCCCCCTGAGTTGTTGGTCCTTTGCAGGGAACTTGGAGTTCTATCAACTGATGATGTAAATCGATTATCCGTTGATAAACTATGATCAACGGATGCTTCATTTAGTACTTCAACGGATGATACACCATGTCTTTCAACGGATACTGCATTGCGTCTATCAACGGATGCAGAATTCTGACTTTCAACGGATGCAGTATTTTGTGCATTTTCCAAGGGCATGTTTTGAATCCCTTTTGAAGTGTTATCTCCATCAGTCTCCTCTTCACTATCATCACAATATATCTCAATGTTGTCAAATTTGATTCTCTCATATTGTCCCTCATCTGTTAGTCCATCAATCTTTTTATCATCAAACACAACATGCACAGATTCCATAACAATGTTGGTTCTTAGATTGTAGACCCTATAAGATTTTCCAGCTGAATAACCAACAAATATCCCTTCATCAGCCTTTGCATCAAACTTCCCTTTATGGTCAGATTGATTCCTTAGTATAAAGCATTTACATCCAAAGACATGAAGAAAGTTTAGAGTTGGTTTTCTTCTCTTGAACAACTGATAAGGAGTCATGCCTTTAGCTTGATTGATCAAAGAGATATTTTGAGTGAAACAGGCACAATTAACAGCTTCAGCCCAGAAATATGTTGGTAACTTTGATTCTTCAAGCATTGTTCTGGCAGCCTCAATTAAAGATCTGTTCTTTCTTTCAACTACCCCATTTTGCTGAGGTGTTCTTGGAGCTGAGAACTCATGCATGATTCCATTTTCTTCACAGAATAGCCTCATTGATAAATTCTTGAACTCAGTTCCATTGTCACTCCTGATATTCCTAACCTTCAGGTCAGGATGATTATTGACTTGCCTGATGTGATTGATAATGATTTCACTTGCTTCATTCTTTGATCCAAGAAAATAGACCCATGAAAACTTTGAGAAATCATCTACAATCACTAAGCAATATCTTTTTCTTGCAATTGACAATACATTGACTGGTCCAAACAAATCCATATGTAGCAGCTGTAATGGTTCATCAATTGTTGTTTCAAGCTTCTTTTTGAATGATGCTTTCCTTTGTTTGCCTTTCTGACAAGCATCACACAAACCATCCCTTGAGAATTCAACAAGAGGAATTCCTCTTACTAGGTCCTTTTTGACTAGATCATTCATTGTCTTGAAATTCAAATGGGATAGCTTCTTGTGCCATAGCCAACTCTCAACTGAACTTGCTTTGCTGAAGAGACAAGTAATAGATTCTGTATTTGCAGAGTTGAAGTCAGCTAAATACACATTTCCTTTTCTAACTCCAGTTAGAACCACTTTGTTATCTTTCTTACTAGTGACAACACAGGCTTCAGAATTGAAGGAAACTGTATTCCCTTTATCACATAGTTGACTGATGCTCAGTAAGTTATGTTTGAGACCATCAACCAATGCAACTTCATCAATGATGACATTCCTTGTTGAAATCAAGCCATATCCCATAGTAAACCCTTTGCTGTCATCTCCAAAGGTTATGCTAGGGCCAGCTCTTTCCTTAAACTCTGTGAGCAGGGAGAAATCTCCTGTCATGTGTCTTGAACAGCCACTGTCCAAGTACCATAGATTTCTTCTATTTCCCTGCACACCATAAAATCAATCAATTTGATTTTGGTACCCAAGTTTCCTTGGGTCCATTCTTGTTAGCCTTTCTCCTAGACTTCATTCCTCCTGCATCTCTAGACTTAGGTAACTTTGAGTCAACCTTGGTCTTAGATGTAGTTGGTTGAGGTGTAGGGTTAGTCACAGAATCATTTAGCACATTTGGAATATGATAAGGCATGGATTGTGCATACATGTTATTCCACATAGGCATATTGTATGGCATTTGAGGCATACTAAATGCAGCAAGATAAGGATTGTTAAAATATGGCATGTTTGCAAAATGTGCATAAGGATTCTGTTGAGACATAGTAGGCATAGCATGTAGAGATGATGCAGACATGTTAGGCATGGAAGAGGGTACAGTTATGGGGGTTTTCTTAATAGATTTGCAATTAGCAGATAGATGATTAACACTACTACAATGCACACAGCTTTTTCTAGGAGCATACCTATCAGGTGTGTAATTGTTATGTTTGTTAACACCTACCTTCCCATTTCTGTTAGATTTTCTTTTAGTTTCCTTTTTATCCTCAACCATCTTGAGCCTATTATTTAACTGTTCTAAGGTCATGTGCCCTATATTCACCTTACTGACATCTTTGGATGTGCTTGCTTCTTCTTTAACAAAGTTCTTGGAAGTTGAACCAATCTTTTTGTTGAGTTTCTTTAGATTTTCACTAATAGAAACATCTGCCTGTTTTAATTGAGGAACCTTCAACGGATGCTCATTTTCTTCCTTCAACGGATAACCTTCATCATCCGTTGATTCCACATCCGTTGACAGCCCATCAATTAATTCCAGTTTCTTTTTGTTTTTATCCCAGGCAGTTTCACAGAATGATTCAATTCCTTGGACCTTGGCAATTTGAGCACTAACATCCCTAGATGTTTTCCAGGCTTTAATCACCTCTTGCTCTCTCTTTAATTGATTAGAAAGTATTTCTACTTTCTTAATAGATTCAGCTAGTTCATTCTCAACAGATATACAATGCAGCTTGGTTTTCTCTAGGTCAATCAACTTATCTTCTAACATAGCATTTCTATTACTTAAAAACAGATTGTTCTCTTTAATCCTACTATTTTCTTTAGCAAGAGATTTAAGAGACACACGCAAATGATACAATTCAGTAGACATGTCATTAAAAGCATCATTGCACTCTTCTTTAGTAAGTTGTGTTACATCAGTAGTGATTACCTGAGTTGTTACCTGATTGCTTGATGAACTAACTTCATTTTCCTCAGAATCAGCCATAAGAGCTAAGTTGACATACTCCACATCTTCATTCTCTTCCTCTCCATCAGCTGCCCAATCTTTTTCTTGAGTAATGAAAGCCCTTTCCTTTTGCTTGAGCAGATCAAAATATTTCTTCTTTCTAATCTACTTGGTCAAATTTCTTCTTTTCAGAGGTTGGCTTTCTGCACTCACTTGCAAAGTGTCCACTTATACCACAATTGAAACACTTGAACTTTGATTTGTCCACCATGTTCTTATGAGGTTTAGTGGCTCTAGTGTTTTTCTTAAACTTCATCTTTGCAAATCTCCTGGACAGAAATGCAAGATGCTCATCAACACTATCAGAGTCATCTTGACTGGAGTTGTCTTCATTCTCAGCAACTTGCTCTTTTCCTTTGCTTGATTCCTGATATCTTGTACCATCTTTGGAGTTTGATGTAGATCTCACAGTTTCTTGTCTGCATTCCCTCTCATTTTCAGCTACCAATGCAACTGAACTTCCTTTCTTTCTCCCCTTCTCCAATACCTCATCCTGTTCCAACTCTAGTTCATAAGTCTTCAAGATTCCATATAATCTTTCAAGAGTGAAGTCCTTATAATCCTGAGAGTTTCTTAAGGAGACAGTCATGGGTTTCCATTCCTTTGGCAAGGATCTTAAGAATTTAAGATTTGAATCCTTCACCTGGTACACTCTACCATACAGCTTCAATCCATTCAACAGCTTTTGGAATCTGTTAAATGTGTCATTTAAAGATTCATTTTCTTCAAAATGAAAATACTCATACTATTGAATGAGAAGCTGCATCTTGTTCTCTTTTACTTATTCTGTACCTTCACACAGCAGCTGAACTGTGTCCCAAACCTCTTTGGCAGTTGAGCAATTTATCACATTATCAAACATATCCTTGTCAAGACCATTAAACAAAATGTTCATAGCCTTCTTATCCTTGTGGACTTCTTCTGTGTCTTCCATTGTCCATTCTGCTCTAGGTTTTGGAATGGATTGACCAACAGCAATTGTGGCCGTAGCAACTGTGGCTACTTTGTGGGGAATGTGAGGACCATTCTCAATACAGTTTACATAACCTTCATCTTGGGAGAGTAGATGAAGGTGCATTTTCACCTTCCAGTGGTGATAACTGTCTCTGTCAAGAACTGGGATTTTTACTCCAATATCCTTCTTACTCATCTTTGTTAGATTCCAAGATCTTTAAACTCTTTGTTTGTCAAGAGCCTGCTCTGATACCAATTGTTATTTCTAGAGAACTAACAATGAGATTTACAGAAGGGGGGTTGAATGTAAATCTCAAAACTTTTTCAAGTTTTGAGCAGTTTATAAAGACTGTGTGTTCAAGATGAACAAGTGTGTGAATTGCTTTAAGCTGATACAGACAGATATATATTCAAACACAAATGTAAAGAACACAATAAACCTTTAAAAACTTTTCTGGTGGATTTGTTGTTCCACCAGAGATGGTATTTCAGAAATTCTGTGATCTAAGAATTTGATCACAGCTGCATCCTAGTACAAACTAGATAATTTTTCTCTCAAGATTTTTCTAAACAGCTCTGGAAAAATTCTTATCTAATTACTAGCTACTACTTGGTTTATATATTACCAAGTTTACAAGTGAAGATAAGGATATAATAAAATAATAAAGTAAGATCTCCACTTGTTTCTTCTCCAGTTCACTCCAGTACTTTGTTGACTTAATGTCTCTTTATACTAGAGTAGAACGGCTGCTTTTTCTGATGTTCCTGAAATTAGGCTGCCACATTTCAGTTATCTCTGTTCACCCACGTGCCTCTGTTTGTAGGTACAACTACCACTTATCAACGGTTAATCAACAGAACATCCGTTGAAGCTTTCATCCGTTGATGCACTCACCGTTGAAGGATGTTATCCGTTGAAGCTTAGCTTCTCATCCGTTGAAGGTCTTTAAGTCATCCGTTGATACCACTTCATTTATACAAAATTACAAGGCATGAAATATTTACAATTGGCCTTCCTATCTGCATATCTTCTAGTAGTCAACATGACTCATAGTTTCTCTCAACTTCTAAGAATTACATCTTAAATACAGAGACTGAAATATGCTACAACACTAGACTTATTTCTAAGTAAAGCTACACCATCAACGGATAGCCAAAGTGGTCTTATCCGTTGAGGCTACAGACACTGAATTTCTACTTAAGTGTTTTGTTAAACATATCATCAAACTAATGCACATATATTCCTAACACGTATGTACCCTCTTTTTTCCGTATGTACCCTCTTTTTTATATTTTTGCGATATTGCAGCACCATCAACTAAACCTCGATGTTCCCTGTGATAATTACCTAGTTAATATTATAAATAAATAATTATTCTTGTTATTATTAAAATACATAAGGTCTTAAATCTTACTCAATTAAACTCTCATCATCCTTGTTAAAGCGGTTGAATAGAATGTATTGATGACAAGCCAGCCAATAGGTCTTAAAACCTCTTTAACAATAGGTTCATGACAACCTGAGGTTTTAAGGTCTTTTTAACTGGAAATTATAACAAGTAGTGGAGAACAAAATGAGTGTCATGACTCTTCTAACCCTAGATTGTCCTTTCCACCGTGTGAACATAGCGAATGATGTTAGATGCACATCTGTGTGGCAGTTTAGCATTCTCCAACACCGAGCAGAAAATTTCTTTCTCTTTATTTGTCATGTCAAATATAACAACCCTAATCTCACGGTATTTTTCATCACTTGTTTTAACGGGATGAAAGACCTTTTTAATGCCCAATTCTTGTAAATCCAAGAAAGCTTTCATATGGTCTTTTGTCTTGTAGCAAATATTCAGCAAAGTACCAAGAAAATTATCACAAATATTTTTCTCAATATGCATAACATCAAGGTTATGCCGTAACAAATTGTGACTCTAATATGGTAAGTCGAAGAATATTGACTTCTTTTTGAAAGGAGATTTGACCTTTTTACGCTTTGTACCCATCTGCCCTTTTTTCTTGCTTTTGTCCCTTTTCCCAAATTCATTTTCATAGCCTGATAGTAATTCGACTACATCTGTCCCGCTTAAGACTGGCGGAGGTAGTCCCATTTCAACTTCACCACTAAACCGTCTCTTGTTAAACCTCCACTTATGCTCCGAATCTAGAAATTTTCGATGGTTCATGTAGCATATTTTTTTACTATGCTTCAAGTACATTGAAGATGTCTCATAATGGCATTTCGAACAAGCCAATTTTTCCTTTGTGTATAACATTACATATCCGGGAAAATTGTTAATGGTCCACAATACACTAGCATGCAGCCTAAAGTTCTGATTAGTGAAGGCATCATAAGTCTCTATGCCTATATCCCATAATTCTTTTAATTCTTCAATTACAGGCTGCATGTATATGTCGATGTTATTTTTTGGAGATTCCGGACCAGGGATGAGTGTTGAAAGGATCAAATTCTCAGGCTTCATGCATAGCCAAGGTGGCAAGTTGTAGTTTACCAATACCACTGGCCATGACGAGTGAGTTGTACTCATTATACGGTAAGGACTAAATCCATCGGAGGCTACACCAAGTATGATATTTCTCTTTTCTATCAAAAAT
>NW_027418385.1:0-28978 GCF_009905375.1 Apium graveolens
CCTAATGCAACTTTTTTTTGGTGTTACAGTAGGCATTTTATGGTTGTAGTGTGGTCAAGAATAAATGAACCAAGCTGATATCTTAACGCGACCAAGTCGCAAAATATTCAGTATATATATATACATATATACTTTTCACAATCTTTGAATCCTCTGACATGTAAATATACACAGAGTTCCAGTTTATAACTGTATAAAATATCGTTGCAAGGTGATCTCATATATCTAACCTTATCTCAACGTTTTTCTGAGAATCTTTGTGTTAGAGATATTTGATAATGTCATGGCTAATATGATTATGTTTAGTTTACAAATCTTACTTAAACAGGATAAATCAGTACTTACTGGAAGTCAGGACTTAAGGATATCAGTAATTATATTATCAGAGATAATCATCAGAAGATGGATATCAGAACTTAAGTGCTGAAGGACGTTCAGATAAGGACAGTAGCTGATGAAAGGAAAGAAGATCGATATAAACATAAGAAGAGATATGCATGAAGAAGGAATTCTATGAAGAATAGAATACTTGGAAGAAAAGATATCTGATTGATATATTAGGAAGCAGAATTATATTCCATATCAATTAGCGATATCTTGAACTGTGTAGTATATAAACACAGACATAGGGTTTACACTATAAGTGTTATCATATTCAAGAAGATTATTCGTATTAACCCTAACAGCTCTCGTGATATTTGTTCATCACTGAGAGGTAACAATTCCATACTGTAACAGAGTTTATTGTTTCAATAAAGTTTGTTTTCTGTTACATGTGTATTAAAGTTCGATTTGATTGTACTTTACACTGTATTCACCCCCTCTACAGTGTGTGTGACCTAACAAGTGGTATCAGAGCCTATTTGTTAACGCACATACAGTTAAAGATCCAAACACAATCATGTCTGACACAAACACTCCAACTAAGCCTACCAAAACTGAAGAACCACCAAAGACACAAATTCAAAGTCGGTATGAGACCATCAGAATTCCTATACTGAGACCATCTGAATATTCCATATGGAAGGTGAGGATGACCATGTGCCTGGAAGCAACAGATCCAGAATATCTTGATAGAATCAAGGAAGGGCCTCACAAACCAACCAAGCTCGCTATTGCAGTTGCAGGTGAAGCAGCAAGACCGTACCAAAGGAGAAGAGTGATTATACTGCTGAAGATATAGCATCAATTGCTAAGGATGCTAAGGTACGACACTTACTGCATAGTGCCATTGATAATGTAATGTCAAATAGGGTAATTAACTGCAAGACTGCTAAGGAGATATGGGATGCT
This sequence comes from Apium graveolens, assembly GCF_009905375.1. Taxonomy (NCBI): domain Eukaryota; kingdom Viridiplantae; phylum Streptophyta; class Magnoliopsida; order Apiales; family Apiaceae; genus Apium; species Apium graveolens. The sequence goes on from NW_027418385.1 coordinate 1,294, forward strand.
CTGGAAATAAGGTGTCAGGGAACCGATACAATTAAGAAGAACAGGAAGACAATACTCACTCAAGAGTATGAACACTTTGACTCAAAGACTAATGAGTCATTGACTGATTATATGATAGATTTGTCAAACTCTTGAATGATTTGTCATTGGTTGATAAGGAGTATGAACTTGAAGATTCAAACCTTAAATTCCTGTTAACTTTTCCTGAATGCTGGTATTGAAGGCAACAAAATAAGAGACAACTACAATCTTGATGAAACAACTCTTGATGAAATTTATGGAATGCTCAAGACTCATGAACTTGAGATGGAACAAAGAAGCAAGAGGAAAGGAGGAAAGTCAAGGACAGTTGCTCTTAAGGCTGAAGAAGAATTCCCCAAGGCAGCTACCTTAAGGAAAGACAAGGGTAAAGCTCTTTTCACAAAATCTGATACTGAGTCATCAAGTTCTGAAAGTGATGATGACTCGGATTCTGAAAGCTTGCCTGAGACTGATGCTGATGAGAGAGATGATGAAAGCTGTGTGCTCTTATGGTGAAAGGGATCACAAAGATTGCATACAGGAAGTTCAGAAAGGAAAGAAGTTTCCAGGAAAGGCACAAGTTCTGATAAGAAGAATTTCAGAAGATCTGAGGGCAAAGGAGGAAAGTCTGATAGAGGAGATTATACCAATGTCAAATGCTATAACTGTGGTGAGAAAGGCCACATATCTCCTGATTGCAAGAAAGTAAAGGGTGGCAAAGGCAAGGCTCTTGTCACAAGAAGAAAAGCTGGACAGACACCTCAGACTCTGAAAGTGAGGAGAACTATGCGTTGATGGCAAATGCTGATAAAGAAAGTGCTGAGAGCAGTTCTGAAGCTGCTGAAATAAAGGTACCTCAGACTACTTATGCTTTTCATACTGATGATATTAATGAGTTGAGAAGATATCTTAAAACCATGTTTGTTAGTTATAGAGATCAAACTTTAACATGTGAAAGATTAACTTCTGAAAATCTTGCTTTTAAGAAAAAAATTGATTTCTTAGAGAAAGAGTTAGTTATGTTCCATCAAACTCAGAAGGATAGAGATGATGCTTTTTATGTTAGGGATGAAGTGCTAAAAATGAATGAATCTCTAAAACTGAGTTAGAAAAGGAAAAAGAGATTATCAGGACTTAGACTCACTCTGGCAGATTAACTCAAATTTGCTAAGTAGTGAAAATTCGAAAGAGGGCTTAGGTTAGCTTAGGTTATGGAGAGGGATAAGAATGATAAAGGAACTGTAGAAATTAAGCCTGTTGCTAAGCAAAAGCCAAAATTAAAACCTGTTAAGTTTGTAACTGTAAAGTCTGATAATGAGAAACCAGAAGTTAAAGAGGAATTAACTTCTGACAAACTAAAACAGGAAAAGACAGTTGAAGTAAACATAGGCTTAATGACTAAGAAGCAGCTTAAGCATAAGCTGAAAGATGTTAAGAATGCAAATAAGGTAAAATCACCTAGGAAAAATAGGAATGGAAAGGAAGGTGTGAATAAAAGCAATGATTATAGGCCTGTTCCTGATGCTCCTAGGAAAAACGTGTCATAACTGTGGAAGTTCTAACCATCTGGCTTCTTTTTGCAGGAAGAATAAGAACATAAACTCCTTACCTTCAAATCAGGAGTTAAGAGTCAGTTTGTTAGATATAAACCACAAAATCCTTGTTTTTATTGTGGTAGTTTATGGCATTCCATTATACTTGTAAGGAATATCATAGTTTGTACTATGATTATTATTAAATAAAACCTTCTTTGAAGAAAGTTTCTGTTATGGATAAAAAACTAAGGTTATTATTTGCTGTATTTATTACTAAGATTCGGGAGCTCAAGGCCTTAATGGCTGCTCTCGTGTTTCGTGGCTCGATCTGCCTTTACGAGATGCCTACGTATCTCTGTGAATTAGAGAATCAAGCCAAAAAAAACGTAGTTCTGATTTGTGGGGTGAGGCCCCTTATATAGGTGTTGGGAGTCCTTGAATTGGACTTGGTATAGGAGACTTGGTGGGCAAGTCTTATAATTAGAATGGACTTTGGAGTCCTAGATAGTAGGAAACTGATTCCTTATCCTTTTAGGTCCCCTTGAAGCTAATCTCTAAGGATTTATATCCTTATCGGGACTCTTCTCAACATCTGATTTTTCCCTTATTAATTAATTACAAAATTAATTAATAATCAGGGCTTTTGGGCCTTCTTTATTTCATCAGCCTGATCTGGTCCATCAGGCTTAACCTTTCTGGTCTGAGTATCATATATCTTTTTATTGGGCCTAGCAGTCCACAGCTTGTACAATTAATGCAGTATTTAATTATACAATCATAATTTATTTATCCCTATCATTTGCCCCCCCAACTTTTGGGAAACATTGATTAGGTTTCGCAGAAGTTAAGTCTATTCGTTCCCTTACAGGGTTTGTTTTTTCCGTAAAGTATGGAGCGACCTACACATTTACAATGAATTTTCCTTTTATTCAGGAATTATCTTAATTTCTAGGAATTTTTCCCTTATTTCCGGGATTTTTCCCTAATTTTCTGGATTTTTCCCTAATTTTCTGGGATTTTTCCCTAATTTTCTGTGATTTTCCCTAATTTTCTGGGATTTTCCCTAATTTTCTGGGATTTTTTCCCTAATTTTCTGTGATTTTCCCTAATTTTCTGGATTTTTCCCTAATTTTCTGGGATTTTCCCTAATTTTCTGGGATTTTCCCTAATTTTCTGGATTTTTCAGATTTCCAGCCCTTTTTCGACCAGGATCCTAGTCGAAATTTCGACCTGGATCCTAGTCGAAAATAGGGGTCAGCCTTGTCATCCTGGTTGAAGGATTTCGACTAGGATTCACGACCAGGATCCTAGTCGAAATTTCGACCTGGATCTAGGTCGTCAATTCCCCACTTTTAGCTTCTGATCTTGAGCCCATCGACTAGGATTTCGACCAGGATCCTAGTCGAAATTTCGACCTGAATCCTGGTCGAAAATTCTTTGGTTTTCTTGATTCCTAGTCGAAGGATTTCGACTAGGATCCACGAGCTGGATTTCGACCAGGATCCTAGTCGAAATTCGACCTGGGTTTTTAATCTTTATTCCTGAAAGATGCTTGGCTAATTCGACCTCATTCCTGGTCGAAATTTCGACTACAATTTAATCCTTTTTTTCCGTTGTTTTCGTGAGCCTAGTCGAAAAATTTCGGGCAGGGGATCACGACCTGGATTTCGACCTGAATCCTGGTCTTTTTTGCCCGTTATTTTCGGGTGCCATGCTCGAAAGTTTTCGAGTAGGATTCACGACCTGGATTTTGACCTGAATTCTGGTCTTTATTACCCGTTATTTTTTGGGTGTCTGCCTCGAAAGATTTCGGGCAAGATTCACGACCTGGATTCTCGACCTGGATTCTGGTCTTTTTCTAGCCTTCTCCATTGGTCCCTTACATCTTTAGGGCTAAAATTGAATTTTCCAAATCCTAATTGGATTTGGGCCTGGCTTTTTCTATTGGGCTTTTCAAATATTACTGGGCCTCTTTATTGGGCTTTACCAAATCTTACTGGGCTTAATACACCCTGTTTAGAATGCTCTAGAATTTCTAGGAATATTCTGGAATATTCCTTTTTCTGGGCCTTTTCTTATGGGCCTTTGTTCTCACTGGGCTTTTCGTCCCTTCAACTTTCCTTTTCCTCTTATATAAAGGAATGAGGAAAGGCTATTACTCCTCACTTTCTCATTTCTTAGTTTTCCTTCTTTATCTTCCTGCTAAGATTCCTCAAAGCAATAACAGCAAGTCGGAGCTCAAAGCCTTTTTCAGGAGCGCTTCTCTTCAGGTAAGATTCCTCCCTTTGCTTTTCGTGTCTATTTTTCCATTGTGTGCCATTTTAAGATAGCCTATTTACGTGCCCCTTACTTTTTTCAGATGGCTGACAAAAGAATGACTCGCTTGGCCAAGAGGAACGTGGCTAGAAAGTCCAACGATTTTTGTTAGGGCGAAAACACGCGCTAATATTCACGCAAGTATACGCGTTCGCAAGTAATATAGAATACTTTCTAGTTGTTCCCTCAGAGACTCAGACTAAATTATTGTCTAATTAAACTCACTCACCAATGTACGATTACTTCTCAATGTTAAGATAATAACACTTAAAAATGTTGATTAAATATTAACTATAATTAACTACTTAATTAACCACTTAACTAACACTTCAATTTATCAATAATAAAACACTCATGAGATCACAACTTCATTATTACTTCCTTCTATAGCCATTGTTATTACCTTTAGCATGTGACAGTGATGATATTAATCGAATAACACGAAACTGATAAAAGCCAACTTTCATTGTACTAATACCATTCTACCAAGCATCCACAATTAAGATAGAAGTTGAATAGTCATCAATTATGTAGAGTTCCTATATGTCTACAGAAATTGACAACACAACGATTTAAGCTCAAGTTATTCCTTTTGATTACATAGGGCAAATAAAACTGTTAGAGTTACCCACTAATCATGCTCAACGTACATGAACCTATGCTAGCATGGCAAGTTCTAAATCTCAAGATCCACCGTCGCTTCATAAGAGATTAACACCCTATCTTATATGTTCGCGACGCACATAAGACGAATACGCACAACCAATACTAGATATCATGCAATCATCACACACTAAAGTATTAAACGATTAACTAAAAAATTCCATAATAAATCCGTTACAACCCCATGATCACGATTAGCCCATAATAGAACTTATCGTCATCATGGGTTCATATGAAATCATGATAAACAAACACAAGAAAATAATAACTAACTATTATATTAAAACAGAGTACGTCACAAGAGTAAATAAGTTAAAGCAAGAAAACTAGCATCCAACGTTACAACGAAACAAGAATCACAAGAAGATAAGCTTCCTCTTCGTTGCGGTGTGCTAAATCGGTCTTCTTCCTTATCTCCTTCGCTTCTTGCGTAAAAACACAATCTTCTTTTTAATCCACACTTGTGAAAACGTCTCAAATCTACTTATATAATAGTCCCATAAAACTCAGATTACATAGAAGTGGAAACCAAACAGAAGTAGAAGTCCTAAAATAATTTGTCTTTTTTCCGACCCTGCGCGGACACGCTCAGCAATGCTGAGCGGCGCTGCAGACCTCTACTGGAAAAAAATCTGATTTTGCTCCGTTTCTTTCGCCGTAATCTGCCCGTTTCTTCCTCTCGCAATGGTGAACACATGCCAAGGCTTATTCTTGATGATTCCTCCCCCGAAATGCAACTAAAACCCTGAAATGCATAAACACTAGAAAAAACGCATCAAATACACAAAATACTTGATTTCAAGACAACCAATTTAAGCCATTTTAAGACGTTCTAAGTGGTATAAAATGCCACTTATCACACCCCCCAAACTTAAAATCGATGCTTGCCCTCAAGCGTCACAGACTCAAAAACAAATAAAAACATGCATGATGCAATCTATATGAAAATGCAGCGATCTCCCTTACTACAATTAACCAACCAAATTGCCACATCTCAACAAGGCAGTTAGACAACTAAAGATCAATAAACTCATGCAAACGGACATACAACCAGAAACGTGGTGTGTGCAAATGCTTAACAGATATGCTTCAGAACTAGACCAATTACTATGACTAGACTATCCTCAAGGCAATCCTACGATTATACAAAGAATAAAAAATTCTAGGCACAAAGTGATATACAACACTACAAGAACTCTGGAGCTTATTACGGAATCGTGCTTTTTATATATAACTCAAATGCCTATTTGACCGTGCAATGAGTGAGGTCCACAAAAGACTTATACAATGGTATCCATGTAACGAGCGTTAGGTTAGCGGATCCCAGACTCTAAAAGCCTTAGGTCACTAGGCACAAAGTCCCCTAAGAACTTAATAACTCGAATACCAAAGAGCACACTCTTGATCAATTATGCATAAACTAATTTTTTTTTTTTAACTTCTGAGCAAGTGCATTTCGCTCCTTCTTGCTCAACCCTAGACTACTCGCACCATATGCGAGCTGGCTACTAGCCATTTGACGCCTAGCCACAACTAACAACAACTTCCATATTTTTTCTCCAAAGATTTTTTTTTCTTTTTTCATGCCTTTATCACTAAGAACCTATAATCGAATTCTAAGCATAATAAGTAGATTGACCTTGTAAACAACCAAATCATAACTACAATCTAGCCCTTACGCATTCTCTAAGACTTAGTGGACTTATAATTGTTTCTAGCATGCATATCAACCTACATGACTTAATATCACTTTAATGCTATCACTACACTCGCATCAATATCACAATTCAGTTGATAAATCATTACAAAAGGGATCATGGTAAATGCATGAGCTACATGACATTCATAACAAAAAAAACTATATGGCATAAATTATGCAACTATATGAACTAACTATCATGAATATGCAACTATATGACACACACACAATATTCCTTAACTACCACCCCCAAACTAAAAATCTTCACTGTCCTCAGTGAAAGTAGTAGAAAGGAACACAGGGTATACCTACTCGGAGTCATCATCATCATCACCCTCAGTGGGTGGAGTATCAGGTGGCGGGTATGCAGAGTCCTCACCAAAACTGGCCACTGGATATCAGCTCCAAGGCCTCAAAAAGCAGTCCCTAACACAAGGGTGAGCTCCTGAGCAAACCTGCTCTGCGTCTCATACATGGCATCCATCCGCCGTGAAAGCCTCCTATACTGGGCATCAACCATCCCAGCACCCTCCTGAGCTCTCGAAGAACCAGCCTCATCATGCCCTGGCCTAGCCATAGTAGCACCTCCTGCTGGACGCCCTCCTGGAAGACGATAACCCAGCCCATGCTCCTCAGGCTCACCACCGGTCCACTCCTGCATCCCATTCAGAGTGCCAGAATCAATCGGAGCTGCTGGCAACTGCAACTGCTCATGAGCCGGCCAGCTCACTCCCACTGCTCGGCATAGCTTCGTAACCGTAGATGCATAAGGGATGTTCATATGCTTCGCTCCCCTAAAAAACTTCAGAATTCCTTGGTAGATAAACTCACCAAGGTCCATATAGTATTCCTCATTCAGAATTCCCCACAACAACTGTGCTCTCTCAACTGTGACCTCGTGTGCATGCAAGAAGGCAAAATATTAGCACAAATAAATGCATTCCATGCACGGGCATACATGTTCATGGCGATTGCCTGAAAGTGACGATACTCATTAGTGCCGGTCCTGCAGGTCCAAACTGTGCCCGGTCGACAGAGAGTCGCACAAATCAAATCCAAGTCAAATCCTCAGCAGTCTTTTCATTCCAGTTCTCCTCCTCGGGCTTCCTCTCTCGCTGTCCAATCACACAGCGAATCGCCGCAGGATGATAATCAACCGTCAGCCCACGGACCACAGAAAACCCATTCTTTTCGGCCTTCGCGTTCGCGTAGAACTCGCGAACAACGCTCATCGGTACCGCTTCGGGTGACTCACAAAAAGCTATCCACCCCTCTCTGTAATCATGGGCAACAACTCACCATCCCTCCCCGATGGTAAAAACCCCCTCTCCTTCAGAATCGGCTTCCCCAACAGCCTAGTGTACTCCTCCTCTGCGGCTCTGTCAGTAACGAGGCCTTGCAGCAGTACCCCTCGATGAATCAGCAGTAGGAACTGTGCTGCTGCTGTCAATAGTGCGTGCTCTCTTGGGTGCCATTGATTCGTGAATAAAAGTGTGTAAGAACTGATTTTTGATGTTTGTGAGAGGGTTTAAATGTAGGAAGTTTTGTGGGAGATATGTAGGATAGGTGTATGTATATATAGGGTGTGGATTAGATTAGGGTTTGGGAATTAAGGGTAAAATGATGGGGTAGTGGGAACAAATCGTGGGTTTATGGGCTAAAACTATTTTTGTGTTTTTTTTTCTGAACTGTAAAAAAATTCTGGTACTCGACCCCTGAGCGGTCGTTCAGCAAAGCTGAGCGGGCGCTCAGGGGGTCACTGGTGGATTTTTTTTCAGCCCCGTTTTCTGATTTTTTTGTGTTTTTGAATAGGTTATTAACTTCTAAGGGTTCCTGTAACAACAATTCATGGGTTGCCTCCCACGCAACGCTTCTTTTTCGTCATTAGCTTGACGTTTCGTACCCTTCTCAAGTAGTCAACAAAATGGCACTAACCACTTCTCGGTTTGCCATGTCCCCATAGTAGTGCTTCAATCGCTGACCGTTAACCTTGAATGCTTGGTCCGGATCATTCTCAAAAATTTCCACCGCTCCATGTGGAAACACAGTTTTGACAATAAAAGGTCCAGACCACCTTGATTTCAACTTCCCAGGAAAAAGTGGAGCCGAGAGTTGAATAAAAGAACTTGTTGCCCTGGCACAAATAACTTAGGATATAGCTTCCTATCGTGCCACCTCTTCACCTTTTCCTTATACATTTTGTTATTCTCGTACGCTTGAAGTCGAAATTCATCAAGTTCATTAAGCTGAAGCATTCTTTTCTTACCAGCTGCATCTAAATCCAGGTTCAACTTCTTCAATGCCCAGTAGGCCTTATGCTCAAGCTCCGCAGGTAGATGACATCCCTTACCGTACACCAACTGAAACGGTGACATCCCAAGTGGAGTTTTGTATGCTGTTCTGTAAGCCCAAACAGCTTCATCGAGCTTTAAAGACCAATCCTTCCTTGATGGACAAACAACCTTCTCTAGAATGCGCTTTATCTCTCTGTTAGACACTTCCGCTTGACCATTTGTTTGCGGATGATAGGCAAGTAGCTACTCGATGATTCACATTATAACGTTGCATCATAGAAGTGAACTTACGGTTACAAAAATGCGATCCTTCATCACTTATGATTACCCGAGGTGTTCCAAACCTTGTGAAAATTTGCTTATGAAGAAAATTTAGCACTACCTTTGCATCATTTGTCGGTAAAGCTTTAACTTCGACCCATTTTGAGATATAATCGACTGCCAGCAAGATGTACTGATTATTGCAAGACGCGATAAAAGGCCCCATGAAATTGATTCCCCACACATCAAAGACCTCGACTTCAAGCATCACATTTAATGGCATCTCATCCTTCCTTGACAAATTTCCCACTCTTTGGCAACAATCACACCTTAAAACAAACTGATGAGCATCCTTGAACAAAGTAGGCCAGAAAAAACCTGCTTCCAGAATACGAGCTGCCGTCTTCTCACCACCATAGTGTCCACCATAAACCGTGGAATGGCAGTCTCGTAATATCCCCTCCGTCTCACAGAACGGGATACATCTCCTGATGATCTGGTCAGCTCCCTGTCTAAACAAATATGGTTCATCCCACATATACCACTTCACCTCATGCAGAAACTTCTTCTTTTGAGTGGATGTCAAATTAGGAGGTATTATATTGCTGACGAGATAGTTTACAATATCTGCAAACCATGGTTCTTCCTCCTGAATTGCAAACAACTGCTCATCCAGAAAAGATTCATTGATTAACGTCCTATCCTGTGAAGTAGAATCGGGATTCTCCAATCTAGAGAGATGGTCAGCTACTTGATTCTCAGTACCTTTTCTATCTTTGATCTCTAACTCAAATTCCTGAAGTAAAAGCACCCAACGAATGAGTCTCGCTTCGAATCCTTCTTGGAAACTAGATAGCGAATAGCTGCATGATTAGTGAATACTGTTACTTTCGTACCAAGTAGATACGATCGAAATTTCTCAAAACCAAAGACTATAGCCAAAAGCTCCTTCTCAGTAGTGGTGCAGTTCAACTGGGCACCATTTAAAGTCTTACTCGCATAGTAGACCACATGGAAGAGGTTTTTCTTGCGCTGTCCCAGAACTGCACCTACCGCATAATCACTCGCATCACACATCATCTCAAACGGTTATGTCCAATCTGGTGCTGTAATAACTGGTGCAGTGATCAAACTCTTCTTGAGAGTCTTGAATGCTGCCAAACATTCATCATCAAATTTGAAAGGCACATCTTTCTCAAGCAAATTGCACAATGGCTTAGATATCTTTGAAAAGTCCTTGATGAATCGCCGATAAAAACCCGCATGACCAAGAAAACTACGGATTCCTTTCACATAATTAGGCGGGGGAAGATTTTCAATGACTCCCACCTTGGCCTTGTCCACCTCCAGACCCTTGCTAGAGACCTTATGCCCAAGGATAATGCCTTCACGCACCATAAAATGACATTTCTCCCAATTGAGCACCAAATTAGTTTCCACGCATCTTTTGAGTACGGCGCGCAGATTATTCAAACATTCATCATATGAGTGTCCAAAGATGGAGAAGTCATCCATGAACACTTCGACGTTATTTCCAATCATGTCAGAGAATATAGCCATTATACATCTCTGAAAAGTGGCCTGGGCGCCACATAACCCAAACGAAACTCTGTGAAAAGCAAACGTGCCAAATGGACAAGTGAAGGTAGTCTTTTCCTGATCCTCTGGTGCAATAGAAATCTGATTATACCCGGAATAACCATCCAGAAGAAAAAAATACTCATGACCCGCTAATCTGTCAAGCATCTGATCAATAAATGGAAGAGGGAAGTGATCCTTCCTTGTGGCTTTGTTCAATTTTCTATAATCCATGCATACTCTCCATCCTGTAACTGTTCGAGTAGGGATGAGCTCATTCTTTTCATTTGCGACCACAGTGATACCTCCTTTCTTAGGTACACATTGTACGGGGCTAACCCACGAGCTGTCAGAAATAGGATAAATGATGCCTGCATCCAGCCATTTCAGAATTTCTTTCTTCACCACTTCCTTCATGATGGGATTCAGTCTTCGCTGCTGTTCCACAGTTGGCTTACTACCTTCCTCTAGCAGAATTTTATGCATACAATATGAAGGACTTATCCCCTTGATGTCTGCTATGGTCCATCCTATAGCCGATTTGAATTCTCTCAAAATCCTTAAGAGCTTGTTTTCCTCACTACCTGAAAGGTCAGATGAAATAATAACAGGTAACGTAGATGAATCACCTAAAAAAGCATACCTCAAGTGTTCAGGTAATGGCTTGAGCTCCAAGGTAGGTGCTTCCTCTATTGATGGTTTGAGCTTCCCTTCAGCATTCTTAAGGTCAGAAGTACCAAGAGATTCAAATGGTATGTCCAGCTTTCGCTTCCAGGGAGAAGCGTTCAAATATTGTAATTGCTCGTTGCCATCTTCATCATCGCTGTCAAAATCCCCCACTAAGGCCTTTTCCAATGCATCAGACATTAGCATGCGATCGAGTTCCGAAGTAACCGCAGAATCAATCACATCCAATTTTAAGCACTCCTCATCTTCTGTAGGGAATTTCATTGCCTTGAATACGTTGAAGGTCACATCCTGATCTTGGACCCGCATAGTAAGTTCACCTTTTTGCACATCTATCAAGGTACGGCCAGTAGCTAAGAAAGGCCTTCCCAAGATTATGGGAATCTTCTTATCTTCCTCAAAATCCAGAATAACAAAATCTGCAGGAAAGAAGAGCTTATCCACCTTGACAAGCACATCCTCAACTATGCCCCTTGGGTAAGTAATGGAACGGTCAGCCAATTGTAGCGACATGTATGTGGGTTTTGGATCAGGCAGATCCAGCTTTTTAAAGATCGACAACGGCATCAGATTAATGCTTGCTCCCAAATCACAAAGGCACTTGTCAAAAGTCAAATTGCCAATGGTGCAAGGAATGGTGAAGCTTCCTGGATCTTTCAGTTTTGGTGGTAACTTTTGCTGCAGAACAGCGCTGCATTCTTCCGTGAGAGCAACGGTTTCAAGGTCATCCAGTTTCACCTTCCTTGAAAGAATAGTCTTCATAAACTTCGCATAACTAGGCATTTGTTCCAGAGCCTCAGCGAAAGGTATATTGATTTGAAGTTTCTTGAACACCTCCAGAAACTTCCCGAACTGTCTATCCAGCTTTTGTTGCTGCAATCTCTTAGGAAAAGGTGGTGGAGGATAGAGCTGTTTCTCCCCTGTATTAGCCTCAGGCAGAGTGTGTTCAACAGTAGTCTTCCTTGGTTCCGCCGCTTTCTCCTTTTGCTTAGATTCTTCATCTCTAATTTCAGCTTCTACTTCTTTTGCCTTTTCAGCATCAGCCACTTTTCCAGACCTTAAGGTAATAGCCTTGACTTGCTCTTTAGCTTCCTTCCTGCCCGGTACTTCCGTGTCACTGGGAAGAGTGCCAGGTTGACGATTGAGCACTGCATTGGCTAATTGACCGATTTGATTTTCCAAGGTCTTGATAGAAACCGCCTGACTCTTGCACAACAGCTTAAGTTCCTCAAAATCAGCACTAGTAGGTGCAGCTGTACTTCCCTGTTGAGGATATGATTGCCTTGTAGCATACTGCTGTGGTTGCTGGAATCCAGGTGGGTTAAACTGTTTACTCACTCCTTGCTGATATGGTGGCTGAATAACATTCTGATTATTCCCCCAGCTGAAATTTGGATGATTTCTGTTGTTAGGATGATAGATCGCTGGCACAGGCTGCTGTTGTCGCTGATAATTATTCACATACTGAACAGATTCGTTGACAAGAGAACACTGATCCGTAGCATGAGAACCTGCACAAAGCTCACAAACCATAGCTATTTGACTAACTCCATATGTAGCCAGAGAATCAACCTTCATTGATAGCGCTTGGAGCTGGGCTGCAATAGCGGTGGCTGCATCAACTTCCAGAATACCTGCTACCTTGCCTGACATCATCCTCTGAGTTGGGTTTTGATGCTCATTTGCAGCCATCGTCTCTATAAGATTATACGCCTCAGTATAGCTTTTAGCCCATAAGGCGCCTCCAGCTGCTGCATCGAGCATGGGCCGAGATTGGGCCCCCAAACCATTATAGAAACCAGTTATCACCATCCAATCCGGCATTCCATGATGTGGACATTTTCTCAACATTTCCTTGTAGCGTTCCCAAGCCTCGCACATAGATTCTGTAGGTTGCTGCGCAAACTGAGTAAGAGCACTCCTCATAGCAGCAGTCTTTGCCATCGGATAAAACTTCACCAGAAACTTTTGTGCAAGATCTTGCCACCTAGTGATGGACCCAGCTGGTTCAGAATGTAACCAGTCTTTAGCCTTGTCCCTCAGTGAGAATGGGAAAAGCCTCAACTTGAAAGCCTCATCAGTCACGCCATTATACTTAAAAGTACTGCAGATCTCGACAAAATTCCTTATGTGCATGTTGGGGTCTTCAGTTGCCGCTCCTCCAAAAGAAACAGAATTCTGCACCATCTGAATAGTGTCCGGCTTGATTTCAAAGGTGTTAGCTTGAATAGCCGGATGAAGGATGCTTGACTGAATGTCATCAATTTTAGGCCGAGAAAAATCCATAAGAGCTGGATCAGCTTGAACAATACGATCTCCCATGTTTACTGGTTCTTTCTGCTCAGTTCCTGAATCCGAATCCTCAAAATCTAACTTCTCCGGAATATCAAGAACTTCGTCTGTCTCCTCAGCTGTATCTAAAGTCCTCTTGCGAGCACGAGAACGAGTTTGCATAAACGCTTGCTAAAGTACCTGAAACACAACCGGAAAAATAAGTAACTACTACGTCCTAATCACTGAGTCCTAATGACCAATGATGGTAAGTACATAAACTAAACAAATACGCCGAGTCCCCGGCAGCGGCGCCAAAAACTTGTTAGGGCGAAAACACGCGCTAATATTCACGCAAGTATACGCGTTCGCAAGTAATATAGAATATTTTCTAGTTCGTTCCCTCAGAGACTCAGACTAAATTATTGTCTAATTAAACTCACTCACCAATGTATGATTACTTCTCAATGTTAAGACACTAACACTTAAAATTGTTGATTAAATATTAACTATAATTAACTACTTAATTAATCACTTAACTAACACTTCAATTTATCAATAATAAAACACTCATGAGATCACAACTTCATTATTACTTCCTTCTATAGCCATTGTTATTACCTTTAGCATGTGACATTGATGATATTAATCGAATAACACGAAACTGATAAAAGCCAACTTTCATTGTACTAATACCATTCTGCCAAGCATCCACAATTAAGATAGAAGTTGAATAGTCATCAATTATGTTGAGTTCCTATATGTCTACAGAAATTGACAACACAACGATTTAAGCACAAGTTATTCCTTTTGATTATATAGGGCAAATAAAACTGTTAGAATTACCCACTAATCATGCACAACGTACATGAACCTATGCTAGCATGGCAAGTTCTAAATCTCAAGATCCACCGTCGCTTCACAAGAGATTAACACCCTATCTTATATGTTCGCGACGCACATAAGACGAATACGCACAACCCATACTAGATATCATGCAATCATCACACACTAAAGTATTAAACGATTAACTAAAGAATTCCATAATAAATCCGTTGCAACCCCATGATCACGATTAGCCCATAATAGAACTTATCGTCATCATGGGTTCATATGAAATCATGACAAACAAACACAAGAAAATAATAACTAACTAATTATATTAAAACAGAGTACGTCACAAGAGTAAATAAGTTCAAAGCAAGAAAACTAGCATCCAACGTTACAACGAAACAAGAATCACAAGAAGATATGCTTCCTCTTCGTTGCGGTGTGCTAAATCGGTCTTCTTCCTTATCTCCTTCGCTTCTTGCGTACAAACACAATCTTCTTTTTAATCCACACTTGTGAAAACGTCTCAAATCTACTTACATAATAGTCCCATAAAACTCAGATTACATAGAAGTGGAAACCAAACAGAAGTAGAAGTCCTAAAATAATTTGTCTTTTCTCCCGACCCTGCGCGGCCCCTCAGCATAGTTGAGCGGGCGCTCAACTTGCTGCGCGGCCGCTCAGCAATGCTGAGCGGGCGCTCAGACCTCTACTGGAAAAAATCTGATTTTGCTCCGTTTCTTCGCCGTAATCTGCCCGTTTCTTTCCTCTCGCAATGGTGAACACATGCCAAGGCTTATTCTTGATGATTCCTCCCCCGAAATGTAACTAAAACCCTGAAATGCATAAACACTAAAAAACGCATCAAATACACAAAATACTTGATTTCAAGACAACAATTTAAGCCATTTTAAGACATTCTAAGTGGTATAAAATGCCACTTATCAGGCATCCTGATGATACTTCCTTAGCATTGACACATGGAACACATTATGAACTTGTTGTAGGTTCGGGGGTAAGGCTAGCTCGTAAGCCAACTTCCCAATCCGTCTTAGTATCTCAAAAGGTCCAATGTATCTTGGGCTTAGTTTTCCTTTCTTTCCGAATCTCATTAACCCCTTCCAAGGGGATACTTTTAGTAGTACTAAGTCCCCTACTCCATACTCCTTATCCTTTCGGACTAGGTCTGCATATTTCTTCTGTCTGTCTTGGGCTGTTACAAGCCGTCCTCTGATGAGATCCACTATGTCTTTGGTCCTTTGGACCACTTCGGGTCCGAGCATCTTCCGCTCTCCTACTTCATCCCAGTATAAGGGAGATTGACACCTTCTTCCGTACAGGGCCTCATAAGGCGGCATTCCGATGCTAGCATGAAAGCTATTGTTATAAGAAAACTCGATCAACGGCAGGTGATCATCCCAACTTCCTTTAAAGTCTATTGCACAGACTCTCAGCATATCCTCTTGTGTCTGGATGGTCCTTTCACTCTGCCCATCCGTCTGGGAATGGTACGCGGTACTCATATTTAACTTGGTCCTTGCACATTCTTGAAAGCTCCTCCAAAATCTGGAGTTGAACCTGGGGTCTCGGTCTAAGACAATGGACGCTGGGACTCCATGTCACGTCACTATTTCCTTAAGGTAAATGTCCACCAGTCTATCGACTGTGTATCTCTCATTGATAGGAATGAAATGAGCTGACTTTGTCAGTCGGTCTATAATCACCCATATGGCATCATGGTTGGCTTTCGTCCTTGGTAAGCCGACAACAAAATCCATGGCTATCTGTTCCCATTTCCATTCGGGAATCTCCAGGGGTCGTAAAAGTCCACTGGGTCTCTGGTGCTCTGCCTTTACTCTTTGGCAAGTCAAACATTTGCTTACCCACTCTGCTACGTCCCTCTTCATGTTGGGCCACCAGTAATATTCCTTCAAATCCCTATACATCTTGGTGCTTCCCGGGTGAATGGAATACCTTAAACTATGGCTTTCATCTAAAATCTCATCTTTAAGCTCTTGAACGTTCGGAACCCAAATCCGGTAGGAGTACCTCATTATCCCTTTATCATCTTTCTCAGTATGGATCTCTTCTCCAGTCATTGACTCTCTACCTTCATTCATTATTTTCTCTTGGCACAATCTGATCTTTTCCAATAACTCTAGCTGCATTGAGATCTCAAAAAGCTTTTCAGTTCCGGTTCCGGTTACCCTTACTTTTATTTCCATTCTCTCAAAATCCTTTATCAATTCTTCCGAAGTCATTATCATTCTGAGTCTTTCCTTTCTACTAAGGGCATCAGCCACCACATTGGCTTTCCCCGGGTGATAGAGAATCTCACAATCATAGTCCTTGATTAGCTCTAACCATCTCCTCTGGCGCATGTTGAGCTCTTTCTGCATAAATATGTACTTGAGGCTCTTATGGTTTGTGAAAATCTCGCACTTTTCTCCATACAAGTAGTGCCTCCAAATTTTTAGGGCAAAAACTATTGCTGCGAGCTCAAGGTCATGAGTAGGATATCTAATCTCGTATTCCTTCAGTTATCTCAACGCATACGCAATCACTTTACCGTGCTGCATAAGCACACACCCTAATCCTTTATGCGACGCGTCACTATATATCACAAAATGTCCTTTTCCGTCTGGCAATGCCAACACCGGGGCCGTTACCAACCTTTTCTTTAATTCCTGAAAACTGTTCTCGCATTTCTCCGTCCATTTAAACTTCTTTATCTTACGAGTAAGTCGTGTCAAAGGGGCTGCGATCTTCGCAAAGTCCTGTACAAATCTACGATAGTAGCCGACCAATCCTATGAAACTCCTTACCTCTGTGGGTGTGGTTGGCCTTTCCCAATTTGAGACAGCCTCTATCTTGGAGGGGTCGACCAATACTCCTTCTTTATTGATCACATGACCTAAAAACTGTACTTCATTCCGCCAGAATTCACACTTCGAGAATTTGGCAAATAACTGTTCCTCTCTGAGTATTCCTAGAGGTATCCTCAAATGCTCTGCATGTTCTGCCTCAGTCCTTGAGTAGATTAAAATATCATCGATAAAAACTATCACACACTCATCGATAAAAACTATCACACACTTGTCCAAGTACTTCTTAAATACTCTGTTCATTAAATCCATGAAAGCCGCTGGGGCGTTGGTTAATCCAAAGGACATTACCAAGAACTCATAGTGCCCATACCTGGTACGGAACGCGGTCTTGGAAATATCTTCGGGTTTAATCTTTAGCTGGTGATATCCAGTTCTCAGGTCAATCTTGGAAAAATAAACAGCATCCTTTAGCTGGTCGAACAGATCGTCTATTCTAGGTAGCGGGTACCTGTTCTTTATGGTTAGCTTGTTCAACTCTCGATAGTCGATGCACAGCCTCATGCTCCCATCCTTTTTCTTAACAGTTCTCCACACAGAGACACACTGGGTCTGATCATACCCTTATCCAAGAGTTCCTGCAATTGGGTAGCTAATTCCTTCATTTCTAATTGGGCTAACCAGTAAGGTGCCTTTGAAACTAGCGTCGTCCCTGGAACCAACTCAATAACAAATTCAATCACTCTATCGGGTGGTAATCCCGGAAGGTCTTGTGGGAATACGTCTACAAATTCGTTGACTACCGGAATATCTTGTAAGTTGGGCACCTCCTTCTGCGTGTCCACCATATAGGCTAGGTAAGCCTCATTTCCTTTTTGTTGCATCCTTCTGGCCTGGGCCATAGTCAAAAATTTCTGCGTCTGCCTCTTTCCTTTAAATATAACTTCTTTCTTTCCTGGGATGTTTATCTTAACTTTCTTCCCCTTACAGTCTATCTGAGCATCATTGCTAGATAGCCAGTCCATTCCTAAAATTACATCAAACTCCCCTAATTTAAAAGGAATCAGATCAACACTAAAAGATTGCTCCCCTATGCCTAACTCACAGGCGGGGTAAATCTGGTTAACAGGAATAATTTCATGATTGGCTATTTCTACTTGCAAGGGTTCTACCAAGGGTTCAGCCTTAAGTCTTAACTTACGCGCAAGGTCCTTTGATATAAAAGATTTAGTTGCTCCCGAATCAAATCAAACGTTTGCACTGACTGAATTTAGAGAAAGGGTACCTGGTATCACATCTGAGTCTTTCATAGCATCCTGGACTGTCATGTTGAAAGTCCTCGCAGTAGGTGGCTTATTGGAGATAGCCCTGCGGGCTCCTGAAGCTGCTGGTTTGTTCATTGGGCATTCCCTTTTCCAATGACCCGGGCGTCCACACTGATGATAAGTGGTGGTTGGAATGATGGCAGGGGTTGATGAAGGGCACTTAGTTGAATATTGACCTTCTCGACCGCACTTAAAGCAGGTTACTGGCTTTCCTTTACACTCCCTAGTGTGCATCCTTCCACAAGTGTTACAGGCTGGCAATGGGGGTCGAGACTGGTTGGAATAGGACATTCTTGACTTCTGGCCGCTCTGGCTCACATTCACGCTCATTGGCCGCTTAAACCCAGTGTTCTTTCCCGGTAGGGACACTGCTCCTCGATTAAATCTAGTTGGGAAGCTCCTTCCTGCGGAACCTCTACCCATGCTCATACTTTTCCTCTTTATTCCCTTCTTCTCTCTTTCCTTCTGCATTTATTCACTTCCGGTTTCTATAATTGTTGCCTTTTGCACCAGAGTGGCATAATCCGTAAGCTCAAAGATTGCCACTCTATTCTGAATCCACGGTTTCAGTCCCTGCTGAAACCTCCTAGCTTTCTTTTCCTCGGTGCTCACAAATTCCGGCACAAACCTTGATAACTCAGTAAATTTCGCTTCGTACTCTGCTACAGATAAGTTATTCTGCTTTAGCTCCAAGAACTTGAGCTCCATCTGGTTTTCCATAAACCTCGGGAAATACTTTCCCAGAAATAACTGACTGAATCTCTCCCAGGTTATAATAGCATCTGTCTCCATGTTTTTCTTGGCCTCCCACCAGTAGTTGGCCTCTCCTTTCAGAAGGTAGGTAGCAAATACAGTCTTCTGTGCTTCATCGGTACTCAGAATCTCAAAGGATTTCTCCATTTCCTTTAGCCATGCCCTTGCCTCAACTGGGTCGGCTGATTCGTGGAACTCAGGGGGCTTAAGGGACTTGAAAGCCCTGAAAGAGTTTGCCACAACATTGTTATTTCCTTGAGGGGGTGGGTTGGGTTGACGCTCCAAGTTCTGCCTTAGCAGTTGCATGAACTGGCCCATTGGGTCCATGCCTGGGTTTGGTATTGGTTGCCCAACCTCAGTTTCTCCTTCTTCAGCCTCTATCTCAAATCCCTCAATATCATATGTTTCCTCTTCCTCTTCATACAGGGAGTCATCATGTTCAACATAATCCTCATCTTCCTCTTCACTGTGTTCTTGGTTCCTACCGTCCTGGTTATGGCTTCCCTGGTCCTCAGATCCAGGGTTCGCCCTAGTTCCAATCTTTCTTGGCGGCATGATACTAATATTTTTTTTTTTTTGGGAAAATTCATCGTTAGGTCACAATCATACAGAACATTGTGCCTTGCACAGTTCTATAATGGGGAGAATGTATCTCGCAATTCTATTATATTATGACAGTTCTAATAAGAAGTGCAGTAATAATAATGATAAAAACAGTGATCTCGTCACTAAGGAACTGAACTGAAAAGAAACAAATATATACATAATACGAGAAATACATAGTTTGATCTGGTCAAAAGTACAACAGTGCTACAGCCATCTGTCCCAAAAGTGATACCCAAGAGTCTATCTGTCTAGTCAGAAAAAAGGATGCTATATACAAGTCAACTATCCCGGAAAATTGGCTCTTACTAAGGCCTCGACTAACTAGACAACTAGACTATCCCATCGCCAGTCCTGAATCACACATCGGAGCGGGTCAGCTCCCATACCCTTTCCATCGCACGACGGAAGATATAGTCGGCCTGCCGCCTGGAGATCCTACCATGCCTGTCCCCCTGGAGCGATCTGAGTCTCGCTCGGGATGTGAGCTCTATCCCCGTCAGCTCCCTCCTCAAGGATCGGGGTATAGCAGCCCTAGACTCATAAGCTCGGGTACGCCTACCCGCCCTCTCCGCATCCAACTCCCTCCTGGCCTCATCCAGCCGGGCATCAGCAACAGCCACTCGGGTCCTCAGTACATCCTGAACATAGCCGTGGGCTAACAAAGACTGCCTATTGGAAGGGTCAAGAGGTGGTGAATCCGGAGCCGCTGGGGGTGCCTCCTTGGTCAGCCTAGGCTCGCGAGTATGGGTCTCTGAGCTGTCATCATAGGGGATCCAAGATAGTGGTGGAGGGTTAGGAGCTCTGACCACCGGGAGTGAGGGTAAAGGGGTACCAGTGTACACTACCATAGCTCCGACACGCTCCTCAACTACTAGGACCTCATCCGGGTCCTCCTCATCTGAAATAGCAATGACCTCTGTCTCTGACTCCTCTGAAGGGTCCTCCTCATCCTCCTCCATCTCAGGCTCCTCCTGATCCTCGACATCTAGCAGTGCCTCATCATGCTCACGCTCGAACATCTCAGGGTCCTCTATCTCATGCGCCTACACATTAAACGAGCCAAGTTACTATCATAATACTTATAAGGGTTCCCGTAAGGGTTTTAACTGTCAGCGCTACTTTAAGTAGTCCGACCATGAACTTGGCAAGAGTTCTTATTATCTTTGTGAGTTTATTATTATATCGTCGCATCATCTCTGAGGTTTATAACGTTTAGCTCTGATACCATTTCTATAACACCCCCAGATCCGGGATCAGGGATCCGGGTCATCATGGTATTTCTTTCCACAATATCACTTCAATTAATTAAATAATAGTTAACCTTATGTTGTGACCCCACACTAACACACACCACAACCCGTTATAGTCTCAGAGATGAAATTGAAATAAGTGCAAGTCTTTGAATCCATAATTTAAAAGTTATTACAACCCAAAATGATTACTTGATAAGTTTACAATTAATTGCCATTATCTGCCACAAGTTATAATTATACATAATTGATTCCCAAAAGTAGAAGGTCTGATCTACAGATAGATCTACCTCTGCAGCTATAGCAGCTATGATCTCAACGGAAAGGCGCGGGGCGCTTCCCACGCTCTTGCGCTGGGTCTGTTTGAGTCTGGCCATCTTTCCTAACTGTTGTTTTGTGATGAAGAAATAAAGTAAGAGTGAGCATTACAGCTCGCAAGATAATATATAGTGTAAACAATAATGCAAGTATCTAAATGGATAACTTACTAGAATCCTTTATCAAGTGCAAGATAATTACTTACTGGATATAAGCAAAAACAAGGGATGAAGTTACCAAATACTTCACTATACTTATATCATTTATAAAGCTAATTGAACTACCACTGTTCAATGTATAAGGAGCTTTCAACAGTTCATCACATAGATGAGACTACAAGACAAGATTTGAATAGATTAAATCTTTGAAATATTATTGAATGAAATGAAGTTATGAGATACTTCATTAAGTCCCGATATATATATCCTCATATATATCTCTTTATACATTTCCTGAAAACCTCTATCATATAAAGTATGAACAGAGTTTGTTACATCCAATAAATTTTTGGAAGGGAAGAGAATTGTGGCATAAACCCGATATCTTGCTGATCAGGCAAAGATACCAATAAGTAACCTTTTCTACTAGTAGATGGACGAATTCCTCACTAGTCATCACCCTGGTCGCAATAGGACCTTATGCTGGACTGCCACTCAGCCACTTACGCATTTGATGGACTCCCACTGAGCCACTTACACTATCATGGACGCCCACTGAGCCCATGTTGCTTATGCCTACTCGATAGATGGACTTACTTCCCGAACGTTGGGTAAGTAATCAATTCATTTACCAAAACCAAAACCTTGTTGTGAATATAAAATACACCACAGAGCCGGATCCCTCTGGTTTTGAGCGAGTATTTAAATCCCCTTTTAAAAGGAAGATCTTAAATATATAAAAATGAGTTTTGGGATCCACTCTAACTTAAAAAAAATCATTTTAAAGACTCAAAAACACTTTAAAGAGTGTTTGGAGAAATGCTGATTTAATAAAGCAAATCAGTCCCAATATATTAGAAAATATCTGAATATTATTATTTAAATAATATTCCCATAAAGAATAATCTTTATACCAATAATTGAGGTAGAAGTTGTAAAACTTATACTTGAAATGGGTATTAAATAACCAAAGATATACTTATACGAAAGTACTATCTTTATTTGAATAATCAAAGATAAGTTTGATTATCGACACCTTATTCTTTAATAAAATATAGTATATATCTTAGCAAATAGTCGGAGTCATAGGTCCTCAAATGAATATTCAAATAATATTCATTAAATAATATAAACTGAGTCATAAGCCCTCGAATGAATATTCAAATAATATTCAATTAATAAAATAAAAGGAGTCATAAGTCCTCGAATGAATATTCAAGTAATATTCATTAAATAATATAAACTTATCGAATAAACCTTATTCGATTAATAGTTTTAAAAACTATTCATTTATATATATATATATTATACTCGGGAGCCTCGCCTCCCGGGTTTAGAAAAAGTTCACCTTTTGCTCCCCTATACTAAGGGTATACGCAAATACCACTTATCTCTAGCATAGGTATTATGCAACTAATAAGTATTTGAACCAACAGATATATAAATCAAGAATATGAAAGAGGCATGCATATATACCATATCACATGCTACCATATATCGCAAGAATTTGCTAATAACAAATATGCATTTATCACAAGATCATGCATATACACATATACATCACAACAACAGTTATACGGGTAGAAAACTTGCCTGAGTGACTGGGGGTTACAAATGGCTTGGGACGAGTCTGGTAACCTATAAACAACATATAAGTTTGAATTAAACCAAAGTCACTTATAAATCTATACTTTAACGAATTTAGACTCTAACGCTCGTTTTGCGCTTAATGATTCACTTAAGTCACTCAAGTACTCTCGGCTCCACCATTTTTAATAAATTAACCATTAAGAGGTTTAAGGCGATTCTTTCGCGAGTACCTTACCAACTGCCTAATCCACTTAACATAATTGTTTCATACTCCAATTAGTCCTTTAAGGTCTTTAACCAAGGTTTCAAAGTAAGGCAAGGGGAAATGTTTCGTTCGCGAAATGCCGTTACTTAAAACGGTCGTTTCTCCTAAACCGTACATCAGAATCAAACGAACCACATATCAAAACGAAGCTCGAAACATGAACTATCTAAACATGGAAATGGTCAAAACCTAGCAGTGAGTTGACGGGTCCTAATGTTAAGAGAAAAAACAGTCTAAAGTAAATCGGGCATTACGACGGCTATATTTACGCGATTTCCCAAATTTATACCATTCCAAATCAACCACCAAGCAACCCCAATTCATTCATAAAACCAAAATCCAACCATACCATACTACAACAGCCCCAACACCTCAAGTTCTCCAATTTATGTTATTCTCAAACATGAATTTAAAACTATACTTAAGTCCTTTAACTAATCAATAAGATTTCAACATCCAATTTACTACAACTCCAACCCAAACTCTAAACATGCAAGCATCAAGCTACTCTTTTACCATAACAATCAAAATCATCCTAATATACAAAGTAAATCTAGGGTTTGGAGATGTTATACCTTCCTTGAAGTGATGTGAGTAGCTAGGAAGCCTTAAGAAACCTTGAGATGTCTTAGGGATGTTTGGATCTTAAAGGAAAAACAAGAAAAATCAAGTTAAAAATCTTGAAATCACTATTCATTATCTTCTTCATTGATTTCTTGGAAGCGATTGAGAATGAATTGGAGGCTTAAACTTATAGGATAGTCATATCTATGCATAAGGAGTACTAGATAATTACCTTACTAATTAAGGAAGCTTGGAACTTGAACTTTGAAATTTCTTCTTCTTGAAATGAAGAAAAGACGAGAGCAAATATTGAAGAAGAAAGGAAATGATTTTTGTGTTTGTGATTTGTTTAGCTTAGCTTGGTTGCTTTTGATTTGATTTTGGTTAATTACCTTATTAACCTTGAAAATTGTGTGGTTAAAAACCAACCACACCTCCTCCCCCCTATGTCATGCTTATGTCACCTTTACTATGTCATCACCCCTTACTTGGCCTCTTCTTATTGGTTTGATGACCTCATCATCCCTAACCTCCTTTATTAACTCCTAATTGTTTGCCTAATGACCGCTGATCTGTTATACGGTTCGCTTAACTTTCGTTCTCGTTTCTCGTTTGAGGGATCATACCGGGGACCTTATTACTTGAGTTTCCTTAACCTTTCTCAATACATTATATTCCTTTTATGATCCTCTCTTATAATCCTTTAATTTAAATCATTTTTATCATGTTACCTTATACTCAATTCTTTCTGTATCTAGTGGATTTCCGGGAAAAATCAAAGTGTTCGGATTTGGATTCTGACGATCTTTACATACACTTATATACCATATAGAGTACTAATAAAATCTCAGAATATTCATATAAAAACCCCTAGATAGTGTGGCATGAAAAGTTTTCTTATTCAGCAATATCAGCAAAAACACTATTCATAAGGGTTACAAAAAGTTCAAAATTTTGGGGTTATTATAGTCTCCCCTCCTTAAAAGGATTCCGTCCCGGAATCAAATAGAAAACAAATGGGGGTACTTTTCTAGCATTGTGCTCTCTAGCTCCCAAATTGATTCTTCCACATTATGATTCTGCCATAGCACTCTGACTAGCTTGATCACTTTGTTCCGAAGCACCTGCTCCTTCTTATCCATAATCTTTACTAGTTTCTCCACGTAAGTCAGATCTGGTTGCATATCCACATGCTTGTACTCCACTATGTGTCTGGCATCCCGATGATACTTCCTTAGCATTGACACATGAAACACATTATGAACTTGTTGTAGGTTCGGGGGTAAGGCTAGCTCGTAAGCCAACTTCCCAATCCGTCTTAGTATCTTAAAAGGTCCAATGTATCTTGGGCTTAGTTTTCCTTTCTTTCCGAATCTCATTAACCCCTTCCAAGGGGATACTTTTAGTAGTACTAAGTCCCATACTCCATACTCCTTGTCCTTTCGGGCTAGGTCTGCATATTTCTTCTGTGTGTCTTGGGTTGTTACAAGCCGTCCTCTGATGAGATCCACTATGTCTTTGGTCCTTTGGACCACTTCTGGTCTGAGCATCTTCCGCTCTCCTACTTCATCCCAGTATAAGGGAGATTGACACCTTCTTCCGTACAGGGCCTCATAAGGCGGCATTCCGATGCTAGCATGAAAGCTATTGTTATAAGAAAACTCGATCAACGGCAGGTGATCATCCCAACTTCCTTTAAAGTCTATTGCACAGACTCTCAACATATCCTCTAGTGTCTGGATGGTCCTTTCACTCTGCCCATCCTTCTGGGAATGGTACGCAGTACTCATATTTAACTTGGTCCCCGCACATTCTTGAAAGCTCCTCCAAAATCTTGAGTTAAACCTGGGGTCTCGGTCTGAGACAATGGACGCTGGGACTCCATGTCGCGTCACTATTTCCTTAAGGTAAATGTCCACCAGTCTATCGATTGTGTATCTCTCATTGATAGGAATGAAATGAGCTGACTTTGTCAGTCGGTCTATAATCACCCATATGGCATCATGGTTGGCTTTCTTCCTTGGTAAGCCGACAACAAAATCCATGGCTATCTGTTCCCATTTCCATTCGGGAATCTCCAGGGGTCGTAAAAGTCCACTAGGTCTCTGGTGCTCTGCCTTTACTCTTTGGCAAGTCAAACATTTGCTTACCCACTCTGCTACGTCCCTCTTCATATTGGGCCACCAGTAATATTCCTTCAAATCCCTATACATCTTGGTGCTTCCCGGGTGAATGGAATACCTTGAACTATGGCTTTCATCTAAAATCTCATCTTTAAGCTCTTGAACGTTCGGAACCCAAATCCGGTAGGAGTACCTCATTATCCCTTTACCATCTTTCTCAGTATGGATCTCTTCTCCAGTCATTGACTCTCTACCTTCATTCATTATTTTCTCTTGGCACAATATGATCTTTTCCAATAACTCTAGCTGCATTGAGATCTCAAAAAGCTTTTCAGTTCCGGTTCCGGTTACCCTTACTTTTATTTCCATTCTCTCAAAATCCTTTATCAATTCTTCCGAAGTCGTTATCATTCTGAGTCTTTCCTTTCTACTAAGGGCATCAGCCACCACATTGGCTTTCCCCGGGTGATAGAGAATCTCAGAATCATAGTCCTTGATTAGCTCTAACCATCTCCTCTGGCGCATGTTGAGCTCTTTCTGCGTAAATATGTACTTGAGGCTCTTATGGTCTGTGAAAATCTCGCACTTCTCTCCATACAAGTAGTGCCTCCAAATTTTTAGGGCAAAAACTATTGCTGCGAGCTCAAGGTCATGAGTAGGATATCTAATCTCGTATTCCTTCAGTTGTCTCGACGCATACGCAATCACTTTACCGTGCTGCATAAGCACACACCCTAATCCTTTGTGCGACGCGTCACTATATATCACAAAATCTCCTTTTCCGTCTGGCAATGCCAACACCGGGGCCGTTACCAACCTTTTCTTTAATTCCTGAAAACTGTTCTCGCATTTCTCCATCCATTTAAACTTCTCTATCTTACGAGTAAGTCGTGTCAAAGGGGCTGCGATCTTCGCAAAGTCCTGTACAAATCTACGATAGTAGCCGGCCAATCCTATGAAACTCCTTACCTCTGTGGGTGTGGTTGGCCTTTCCCAATTTGAGATTGCCTCTATCTTGGAGGGGTCGACCAATACTCCTTCTTTATTGATCACATGACCTAAAAACTGTACTTCATTCCGCCAGAATTCACACTTCAAGAATTTGGCAAATAACTGTTCCTCTCTGAGTATTCCTAGAGCTATCCTCAAATGCTCTGCATGTTCTGCCTCAGTCCTTGAGTAGATTAAAATATCATCGATAAAAACTATCACACACTTGTCCAAGTACTTCTTAAATACTCTGTTCATTAAATCCATGAAAGCCGCTGGGGCGTTGGTTAATCTAAAGGACATTACCAAGAACTCATAGTGCCCATACCTGGTACGGAACGCGGTCTTGGAAATATCTTCGGGTTTAATCTTTAGCTGGTGATATCCAGTTCTCAGGTCAATCTTGGAAAAATAAACAGCATCCTTTAGCTGGTCGAACAGATCGTCTATTCTAGGTAGCGGGTACCTGTTCTTTATGGTTAGCTTGTTCAACTCTCGATAGTCGATGCACAGCCTCATGCTCCCATCCTTTTTCTTAACAAATAACACTGGTTCTCCACACAGAGACACACTGGGTCTGATCATACCCTTATCCAAGAGTTCCTGCAATTGGGTAGCTAATTCCTTCATTTCTAATTGGGCTAACCGGTAAGGTGCCTTTGAAACTGGCGTCGTCCCTGGAACCAACTCAATAGCAAATTCAATCACTCTATCGGGTGGTAATTCCCGGAAGGTCTTGTGGGAATACGTCTACAAATTCGT
>NW_027418386.1:0-16581 GCF_009905375.1 Apium graveolens
GATACTAAAAACACATAACAAATTAGCAAAACACATATCATGTAAAGCATCACAGATCTGAAAAGACTAAGAATCACAGAATTGCAACATATAAAGCATTTAGACACAAATAATTACATGAATCTTAATAAAAATAAGAAGAGGAAAGACATTAAAAGTACCTGTAAGAAGAATGTAGAATAATCTAGTCTAGGGTTTGGAGAGACAATACAATCTAAATCAATCAAGTCAATTGTTGTTAATCTCCTTTTCTTTTTTTATTGAACAAGGTTTGGATTTAGTTGGGGCAAACGAGAGCTCAAATATCTGATATGTTGCTGCTCTCTTCTTCTTCTTCCCCATCCGAGACTGATATTCAATTCAATTCAATTCAATTCAATTCAATAAATCAAGGTATATCAATTTATCTAGATTAAGTTATTTTCACCTCCTGATTTTGAATAAATCAAGGTAAGAAATCCGAGATGGAAGGGGGCACAGGAACAATAAGGGAGAGCAAGGCAGTCAGAGATAAGATAAGAAAGGGAAAGGGAAATTGGGGGAGCACACAAAAAATTAATTCAAGGAAGTAGTGTGACTGGGAAAAAAGGGGGAGACTAGGGAAATGAAATTTGGAGGAAGGGGGAATGGAAAAATTAGGTGAAAATGTGAAAATAGTTTAGTAAATACTTTAATTTATAAATATTGTTACATAATTATATTTATCATATTATATATTTATCGTATTATATTTATTGTAAATTTGGAACGAGTCTCGTTGTCGGGAGTGGTATTTTTACTAGATTTTTTTAATCCTGACATGCAAGATGAATTTCAATTTTTTAATAATTTTTATATATGACTAAAATTGATATATCTTAACATCCGTACGGTTGGATCGTCGGAGAAATCATTTTAAAAATTAATCTTGTAACCGTGAACGAGTCTCGTTGCTGGGAGTGGAACTTTTATTAGATTTTTCTAATCCTAACATGCAAGATGAATTTCAAATTTTTTAATAATTTTTTCATATGACTTAAATTGATATATCTTAACATCCGTATGGTTGAATCGTCGAAAAATCATTTTAAAAATTAATCTTGTAAATCCAGAAATAGTCTCGTTGTCGGGAGTGGTACTTTTACTAGATTTTTCTAATCCTGACAAGTAAGATGAATTTCAAATTTTTAATAATTTTTTCATATGACTAAAATTGATATATCTTAACATCCGTAAGGTTGGATCATCAGAGAAATCATTTTAAAAAATAATCTTACAAATCGGGAACGATTCTCGTTGTGGGGAGTGGTACTTTTACTAGATTTTTCTAATCCTGACATGCAAGATGAATTTCAAATTTTTAAATAATTTTTATATATGACTAAAATTGATATATATTAACAACCGTACGGTTAGATCATCGGAGAAATCATTTAAAAATTATTCTGTAAACCGGGAACGAGTCTCGTTGTTGGGAGTGGTACTTTTACTAGATATTTCTAATCCTGGCATGCAAGATGAATTTCAAATTTTTTAATAATTTTTTCATATGACTAAAATTGATATATCTTAACATCCGTACGGTTGGATTGTCAAAAAAATCATTTTAAAAATTAATCTTGTAAATCGGGAACGAGTCTCGTTGTCGGGTGTGGTACTTTTACTAGATTTTTCTAATCCTGACATGCAAGATGAATTTCAAATTTTTTAATAATTTTTTCATATGACTACAATTGATATATCTTAACATCCGTACGGTTGGATCGTCGGAGAAATCATTTTAAAAAATAATCTTGTAAATCGGAAACGAGTCTCGTTGTCGGGAGTAGTACTTTTACTAGATATTTCTAATCCTAACATGCAAGATGAATTTCAAATTTTTTTATAATTTTTTCATATAAATAAAATTGATATATCTTAACATCTGTACGGTTGGATCGTCGAAAAAATCATTTTAAAAATTAATCTTGTAAATCGGGAACAAATCTCGTTGTCGGGAGTGGTACTTTAACTAGATTTTTCTAATCCTGACATGCAAGATGAATTTCAAAATTTTCAATAATTTTTTCATATGACTACAATTGATATATCTTAACATCTGTACGGTTGGATCATCGGAGTAATCATTTTAAAAAATAATCTTGTAAATCGGATACAAGTCTCGTTGTCGAGAGTGGTACTTATACTAGATATTTCTAATCCTAACATGCAAGATGAATTTCAATTTTTTTTATAATTTTTTCATATGACTAAAATTGATATATCTTAACATCCGTACGGTTGGATCGCCGGAGAAATCATTTTAAAAATTAGTCTTGTAAATCGGGAACGAGTCTCGTTGTCGGTTGTGGTACTTTTACTAGATTTTTCTAATCCTGACATGCAAGATGAATTTTAAATTTTTTTATAATTTTTTCATATGACTAAAATTGATATATCTTAATATCTCTACAGTTGGATCGTCGAAAATATCATTTTAAAAATTAATCTTGTAAATCGGGAACGAGACTTTTTGTCAGGAGTGGTACTTTTACTAGATATTTCTAATCCTAACATGCAAGATGAATTTCAAATTTTTTTATAATTTTTTCATATGACTAAAATTGATATATCTTAACATCCGTACGGTTGGATCGTTAAAAAAATCATTTTAAAAATTAATCTTGTAAATCGAGAACGAGTCTCGTTGTCGGGAGTTGTACTTTACTAGATTTTTCTAATCCTGACATGCAAGATGAATTTCAAATTTTTTAATAATTTTTTCATATGACTACAATTGATATATCTTAACATCCGTATGGTTGGATCGTCGGAGAAATCATTTTAAAAAATAATATTGTAAATCGGAAACAAGTCTCGTTGTCGGGAGTGGTACTTTTACTAGATATTTCTAATCCTGAGATGCAAGATGAATTTCAAATTTTTTTATAATTTTTTCATATGACAAAAATTGATATATCTTAACATCTGTATGGTTGGATCGTCGAAAAAATCATTTTAAAAATTAATCTTGTAAATCGGGAACGAGTCTCGTTGTTGGGAGTGGTACTATTACTAGATTTTTCTAATCCTTACATGCAAGATGAATTTCAATTTTTTTAATAATTTTTTCATGTGACTACAATTGATATATCTTAACATCCGTACGGTTGGATCGTCGAAGAAATCATTTCAAAAAATAATCTTATAAATCGGAAACAAGTCTCGTTGTCGGGAGTGGTACTTTTACTAGATATTTCTAATCCTGACATGCAAGATGAATTTCAAATTTTTTTATAATTTTTTCATATGACTAAAATTGATATATCTTAACATTTGTACGTTTGGATCGTCGAAAAAATCTTTTTAAAAATTAATCTTGTAAATCGGGAACGAGTCTCGTTGTCGGGAGTGGTACTTTTACTAGATTTTTCTAATCCTGACATGCAAGATGTATTTCAAATTTTTTAATAATTTTTTCATATGACTACAATTGATATATCTTAACATCCGTACGGTTGGATCATCGGAGAAATCATTTTAAAAAATAATATTGTAAATCGGAAATGAGTCTCGTTGTCGGGAATAGTACTTTTACTAGATATTTCTAATCCTGACATCCAAGATGAATTTTGTTATTCCTAGAGGACTAACAATGAGATTTACAGAAGGGGGGTTGAATGTAAATCTCAAAACTTTTTCAGGTTTTGAGAAGTTTATTAAAGCAGTGTGTTCTAGATGAACAAGTGTATGAATTGCTTTGAGCTAATGCAGACAGATATATATTCAAACACAAAATGTAAAGAACACAACAAACTTTAAAAACTTTTCTGGTGGATTTGTTGTTCCACCAGAGATGGTATATTAGAAAATCTGTGTTCAACAATGTTGATCACAGCTGCATCCTAGTACAAACTAGATGAATTTTCTCTCAAGATATTTCTTAACAGCTCTGGAAAATCTCACTCTAATTACTAGCTTCTTCTTGGTTTATATATTACCAAGTGTACAAGTGAAAAACAATATAAAATTACAATAGTAAAATAAGTTCTTCACTTGCTTCTTTTCCTGTTCACTCAAGTACTTTGTTGACTATTGCATCTTTGTACTAAAGAAGAACGGCTGCTTTTTCTGTTGATCCTGAAATTCGGCTACCACATCTCACTTTTCTCTGTCAACCCATGTGCCTCTGTTTGTAGGTACAACTACCACTTATCAACGGGTAATTAGCAGAACATCCGTTGAAGCTTTCATCCGTTGATGACTTCATCCGTTGAAGGATGTTATCCGTTGAAGCTTTCATCCGTTGATGCTCTCATCCGTTGAAGGATGTTATCCGTTGAAGCTTTAGAGACATCCGTTGAAGCTTAGCTTCTCATCCGTTGAAGGTCTTTAAGTCATCCGTTGATACCACTTCATTTATACAAAATTACAAGGCATGAAATATTTACAATTGGCCTTCCTATCTGCATATCATCTAGTAGTCAACATGACTCATAGTTTCTCTCAACTTCTAAGAATTACATTTTAAATACAGAGACTGAAATATGCTACAATACTAGACTTATTTCTAAGTAAAGCTACACCATCAACGGATAGCCAAAGTGGTCTTATCCGTTGAGGCTACAGACACTAAATTTCTACTTAAGTGTTTTGTTAAACATATCATCAAACTAATGCACATATATTCCTAACAATCTCCCCCTATTTATGTCTATAAGAATTGTAGGCATAAATTCAGGGTTAACTTGATGATAACAAAACACTTAACAAATATTTGAATTGAAACTAAGTAGAAATTTGAAAGTGCTGCAAAAGTGTATGTACTAGGAGGTAATTGAAGATTTACAGTATTTCCAAGGGTGCTCCTCTAGCCTGAGCAAATCATCATTTTCTTCTTTGTTCCCTGGTTTTCTTTCCTAGCCCTTTGTCATTTTCCTCAATTTGGAGTTGGAGTTGTCTGAAGAATTCAGCTTCATCTTCATCACTGATATCCAACTTAGATTGCATTTCCTTGAGAGTTTCATTGCTGGCAATCTTGAGTTGGTCTTCAAGTCTGAAAAATCTTCTGACTCCTTTGTCATCTCTAAATTCCATCAACCAATGAGGTGATTTGTGAATTTTAGTTCCCCTTTCTTGTATGAGTAAGGTTCTGGGCAAAGCATTTGGTTCCCTCCAAGTCTTCCTTATGTTGGCAATCTTGTTGAGAATTTCAGTCTTGGCTGTTCTGGTAAAGCCAGAATCCTTTTTGATGGCTGAAAAGACTCTGATCAAGGTAGAGTAGCCTTCATTTAGAATCCTGTAGAGAGGCCATGTTCTTTCCCCAGCTCCCTTATATCTGAAAACCAATCTCTCTGGTAGCTGTCTGTAGGCAGCTATTCCCCTTACTTCCTCCAGCTCATCCAGATAGAGATTAATGTCTGAAGCTTCTTTTATGTCACAGATGTGAACATAATCATCTTTATAAATGGGTGGCTTAGGGTTAGGTTTTTGTTTTTGAGTGAATTTCTTAGAGGTTAGGGGAGGTGTAGATTTAGATTTTCTTTTCTGTTTCTTTGGTAGTGGTAGAGTGGTTAAAAAGGTAGGCAATGTGATGTTGTCCCAATCAATAGGTTCCTCTTTTGGAATGATTGGTTCACCATGGATATTTATAGAGGGATCAGCAACAAAAGGTTTAGGTATGGAAGGTAGTGGTTTAGATATAGATTTGGTATCTTCAGGGTTATCTTCACTCCTTCTGTGTGCCTTGGCCTTTCTTCTGTTTCCCTTCTGCCATTCCTCTCTTTCTTCCATATTTTCACCAAATATGCTCCCAAGAACCTCATCTAAGTTAGCAATCTTTTCTTCACCCCTGACTTCAATTTCTTTCATTTCTTCAACTTGGCTTGACTTTAGCTGTTTTTCAAGCTTTGCTTGTGCTCTTTTGTCAGCCTTGAGTTTTACAGCTTCTTTCTTCAACCTTCTGGTTTCTTCCCTTTTGGCCTTTAGAAATTTGGGATGTCCTTGCATCACACAGATACTCTTTCCCTCTCTATAGATAAAGGCCATGTCCATTCTCTCACCCTTGTCCTTGGTCTCCTTCTTCTTTATGATGCTTGCACTTAGAACTTTGTCTCCATCAGGTTTTGGAAGAGGAAAGTCTACTTCCTGCATCTGAGCAAAGTCTAGGGGATTCTTTGTGGAGTCCATACTGGATCTAGTGTTAGGCTTTAGAACCATAGGTTTTAAATTCTTGAAAGAAGTCTCTCCAACCTTATTTCTCCCTACTGGCTTGAGCTCCATGTTGATTGGTTCAATCTTTGTGCTAAATTTCACAGATGTTGATTTATTTTGTGTAGAACCAAACACCAATTGCAACCTTTCATCAATTCTCCTCCATTGTTCTTTCATTTGTATTTCAGCTGCTGCTAGCTGAATCAAATCAATTCCATCAGGTTTTCCCTTGATTTGAATGATTGGAGAGGTAGTGATGGCAGGAACTAGCACTTTAGATATCTGAATCTTTGTAGAGGGCTCTCCTTCCCCTTCCCTTTTACTCTCCCCCTTTTTGTTATCATCAAGGAGAGGGGTCAAGCCTTGTGCTTTTGCCAGCTGCATTAGGAGATTGGTTTGAGATTGTTGGTTGAGAAGAAGGGTGGCCACAGAGTCTTCAATTCCTTGAACTCTGTCTTCCAACTTGGCCAGCCTTTGTTCAGTAACTGATTCCTTTTTCAATCTCGAAACCAAGTCCTGCAAAGTACCATAGGGCATGACTGAATCCAATTTTTCTGAAGTGAAGGATTTCAAGTCAGCAATATCTTTCCTGAGATCATCTAGACTCATATTTTGCTTTACTTTCTGCAACTTCATGAGATGCAGTGAGTCCAGGTGAGCTTGGAGGATAGCCTTGATATTTGCATTTGAAGTGTTCTGAATGGCCTGTTGAATAGTGATGATTTGTTTGACCAAGTGGACATTGAATGCACCTGTTCTATGCTCCTTAGTCAGGGCCCATTCAGGTAGATTAGGAATGGAACTAGGGTCTTCATCTCCCCCTATGTTCATGCTTCCATCAGAAAAAATAGAGTCATCATCATCAGAATTTACTCCAAATTCCTCAGATGGCTCACCAGCTGTAGAAGGCATCCTGTTAATAGCAGCTTTATCCCTTTGAAGAGATTCTGTTGAGTGCACTAGATGTAGTGTCCTTTCTGCCTCCTCATTGCCCTGAGCAGCCAACAGTTGATAGGCTGTCACAGGATGAGTAAAAGTGTCAGCATCCAAGGAAATGTTATCAATTACAGCTTTGTAATGTTGCTGAAATTGTCTTTCCTTTTCAGCATCATCCACCATCATTGACTCATGAGCAATGGCTGGTTCCACCCTTGTATCAACTGTACCTGCTTTTCTCTCTTTTTCTCTATGTTCTTGCATCAGGGGCTCCCCCTGGCTCACACATCTCACTCCCTCACCTTCACCTTCTAAGGTGGTACTCCACTCACTGACTTTTGCCATGCTGGAAGAAATAGCATGCATTTTTGTGCTCTCAATCTCTCCTTTTGCCTGGGAGCAACCCAGCCTCTCACTCAAATTTTCACTCCCTGCCCTCAATCCTAAAAGTGATTGCACAGTATTCATGTCTTCTACACTTGGAATCATTTCAGTTATTTGTGTAGAGACTATCAACGGATGTGGAATATCCGTTGAAGTTGAAACTGTTGTTATCAACGGATAACTGCTGTTAAGCTTATCCGTTGAAGAGCAACCACTTATCAACGGATGAGTGATATCCGTTGAAGAAGGAAAAGAAGATGAAATTGAAAGTGATATAACTGTTGAATCTGTATAGATTGATTTGATATGTGTTGATACAGATCCTTCAATTATATCTGAAAGAATTTGCGGGTGATCCAACAAATCATCTAAAAGATGATGATCACCTGTATTTGAGTGGGGCTCCTCTCTGAGTTGTAAAGAAGGAGAATCAGGAATTGATGGGAATAACATATCCACATCCAGAGATGGTGAAGAAGTATTTGGTGATTGATGTGTAGTTATTGTGAGAGAATGGGGCTGTGACTCCACATTTATTGGAGTCACATCAAACTGAGTTTGAGAAGGCACAGAGACAGATGGATGTATCTGTGCAGTGTGTGCACCCTGTGTAGAAGATTGGGTTCTAGCCTTCTTTCTTCTAATAAAAGCTTTTGTAGGTGAGTGTTTGGCTTTAGTGTCCCTCCCTCTTTTGTTCTGTGTTCCTGGTTGGGAACTCTTTTCAATAGTAACATCCTTTTGGGAGGATGCTACTAGGGATGTGCTAGAAACCTTTTAACCACCACAGCTTTTTGAGAAACTGGGGCTTGGCTAGCTTGGGAAGCACTCAACTCTCCTTCCTTATCCTGGGGGTTTCTTTGATGTTCACCCCTCCCCTCACCACTCACACCCTGTTCACTTCCCTCAGGGTTAATGGTTGTTGTTACAACTGTTGTCTTTTGAGAAACAACAGAGGTGGTTTTCTTTGTCTTGGATTTTGAAAATTTAGATTTGGTGACCTTGGTAGAAATCTGTTGGGGCATTGACACAGATTTTATGGCCACACTAGAAGATAAAGAAATAGAGGGGTTGGAAGAAGTAGGAGTTGTAGAAGCAATTACCTCACCTACCTGGGGTGCATTCATGATTGGTAAATATACCAATTGCACACTGCTGTTAAGATCCATTCTCTTCAAGTCTGCAAGAACTCTTTTCTCTTGTGCCCAGCACTTGAGTTTATTATTCTCATTGATTATGACTAAACCTTCAGCAACATGGTTAGCCAATAACATAAAGAATCTAGCATAATAGATGTTATTAGGTCTATTAGCTTTGTTACCCAATCTAGTACCTAATTCTAGCATCACATAGTTGCTAAAGTTAAAGTACCTATCAGAAACAAGCATATAGAACATATTAACAAGAGATGAAGTTATGGCATCAAAATTACTAATTTTCCCAGAGAAAACCTTTATGAAGGCATCCCCAAGAAAACTCCATTCTTTCCTAAGGCCTTTTCGTCTAATACCCCCTAAATTAGCAGAGTTAAGAGAGTAACCTATGGAATCTAACATGCTGGATACATCACTATCAGTGTGTGGTGTCATGGCATTGTTCTCAGGTAATTTAAAACATGCTTGTAAGTCATCACCGTTAATACAGTGATTTTTACCTTTGAGAGTGAAGGAGATAGTCATATCCATGGAGTTGAACTCAGCAGTTGTCCAAATCTCCTCAACTACTTCACAGAAAATCGTTGGGGCTTCCAGCATTGCATAGCTAAGTTTACAGTTTTTGATGAAGTCCATCATTTTGTGATAATCTGAGTGGGCTTCATTCTTTTCTACCAGAGCTATGAAATTGTTCTTCTCGTAGATGAACCCAGATTGAGACATAATCTTCACGACTGGTGCCATTGTTGTGAGTAGAAATTGCAGAGAATAACTTGAAGGTTTTGCAGAGAGAAAATGGTAAATGCTTGAAATTCTAAGAAAGCGTAAAGTAATAATGAACAATCAGAAGGGCTTATATGCTTTCAAAGAAAAAGAAATAAATAAAGGATTAATCAATAAATAGGTGTTAGTGAATTTCAGCCGTTTAAGAATAAACTGTAAGTATTCTAATAACTACCTTTAAAACCAATACATACAGATGTATGTATGGTATCAACGGTTATGAAAATAGAATCAACGGCTGTGAAACACCTCAAACGTCTGATGTGACATTTCAACGGATAATGTAAATTATCATCCGTTGAAAGGTACTTCAGCTTTATCCGTTGACGGATAAAAGTTCCAGAGATATACTTGTCTTTCAACGGATAATGAATATCCGTTGATAGAGCAATTTTGACTTTCAACGGATAGGGAACATCCGTTGATGGAATAAACTTTGTTAAAAGTCAAATTTGTTCTAGCAACTAATATATTTCAGGCTTCTCATCAAATTACAAAGAAGACATGAATTTTAAGAGTAATTAAGCATACCTAGCTCACTTACCAATCTTGTGAATGTTGATTCATCAAGTGGCTTGGTAAATATGTCAGCAATTTGTTGTTCACTTGGAACAAAATGTAGTTCCACTGTACCATTCATGACATGCTCCCTAATGAAGTGGTACTTGATATCAATGTGCTTGGTCCTTGAGTGCTGTACAGGATTCTCTGTTATGGCTATGGCACTTGTGTTGTCACAAAAGATAGGTATTCTATCAACATGAAGTCCATAATCAAGGAGTTGATTCCTCATCCATAACATTTGAGAACAGCAACTTCCAGCAGCAATGTATTCAGCCTCAGCTGTAGAAGTAGAGACTGAATTTTGCTTTTTGCTAAACCATGATACAAGCTTGTTTCCCAGGAATTGGCAGGAGCCTGTTGTACTTTTCCTGTCTATTTTGCAACCTGCATAGTCTGCATCTGAATAACCAATTAGATCAAAGCCAGATTCTCTAGGATACCAAATTCCTAAATTTGGTGTACCCTTGAGATATCTGAAAATTCTCTTGATAGCAATTAAGTGAGACTCCCTAGGATCAGCTTGAAATCTAGCACACAGACATGTAGCAAACATTATATCTGGTCTGCTAGCAGTTAAATATAAAAGTGAACCAACCATGCCTCTATAACTTGTAATGTCCACAGACCTTTCAGTCTTATTTAATTCAAGTTTGGTGGCAGTGGCCATGGGAGTTTTTGCAGATGAGCATTCCATTAAGTCAAACTTCTTTAAAAGATCATAAATATATTTAGTTTGACTAATGAAAATTCCATCACTAACTTGTTTAACTTGTAAACCAAGAAAATAGGTTAGTTCTCCCATTAGGCTCATTTCATATTTACTTTGCATTAGCTTAGCAAACTTTTTGCAAAGTTTATCATCTATAGAGCCAAATATTATGTCATCTACATAAATTTGAACAAGTATACTAGAGCCATTAACATCCCTAAAGAAGAGAATTTTATCAACAGTACCTCTAGTGAAGTGATTCTCCAAAAGAAATTTTGATAAGGTTTCATACCAGGCTCTAGGTGCTTGCTTCAGTCCATAGAGTGCTTTCAACAGATAATACACATAGTCTGGAAAATTTGGATCTTCAAATCCTGGAGGTTGACTTACATAGACTTCTTCCTCTAATTTCCCATTTAGAAATGCACTCTTGACATCCATTTGATAGACTTTGAAATTGGCATGGGCTGCATGGGCTAGAAATATTCTGATGGCTTCAAGTCTTGCAACAGGAGCATATGTTTCATCAAAATCTATTCCCTCTTGCTGAGAATAGCCTTTAGCAACCAGTCTGGCTTTATTCTTTATGATAATGCCATTTTCATCCATCTTGTTTCTGAATACCCACTTTGTGTCAATAGGACTCTTGTTCTTTGGTTTGGGTACCAGCTTCCAAACTTGGTTTCTCTCAAATTGGTTTAGCTCTTCCTGCATAGCTAATATCCAATCTGGATCCAATAGAGCTTCTTCCACTTTCTTAGGTTCCTCCTGAGATAGAAAACTACTATACAGACATTCATCTGAGTAGCTCTTCTTGTTTGCACTTTAGATGATGCATCACCAATGATCAGTTCAAAGGGATGATTCTTGGTCCATTTCCTTTGTGGTGGAAGATGTGCTCTAGATGAGGTGGCCTCAGTATTGTCATGATGTGAGACAGAGTGTTGACTAGTTGAAACTCCCCCTGAGTTGTTGGTCCTTTGCAGGGAACTTGGAGTTCTATCAACTGATGATGTAAATCGATTATCCGTTGATGAACTATGATCAACGGATGCTTCATTTTGTACTTCAACGGATGATGCACTATGTCTTTCAACGGATACTGCATTGCTTCTATCAATGGATGCAGTATTTTGTGCATTACCAGGGGCATGTTTTGAATCCCTTTGAAGTGTCATCTCCATCAGTCTCCTCTTCACTATCATCACAATATATCTCAATGTTGTCAAATTTGAGTCTCTCATTATGTCCCTCATCTGTTAGTCCATCAATCTTTTTATCATCAAACACAACATGCACAGATTCCATAACAATGTTGGTTCTTAGATTGTAGACCCTATAAGATTTTCCAGCTGAATAACCAACAAATATTCCTTCATCAGCCTTTGCATCAAACTTCCCTTTATGGTCAGATTGATTCCTCAGTATAAAGCATTTACATCCAAAGACATGAAGAAAGTTTAGAGTTGGTTTTCTTCTCTTGAACAACTGATAAGGAGTCATGCCTTTAGCTTGATTGATCAAAGAAATATTCTGAGTGAAGCAGGCACAATTAACAGCTTCAGCCCAGAAATATGTTGGTAACTTTGATTCTTCAAGCATTGTTCTGGCAGCTTCAATTAAGATCTGTTCTTTCTTTCAACAACCCCATTTTGCTGAGGTGTTCTTGGAGCTGAGAACTCATGCATGATTCCATTTTCTTCACAGAACAGCCTTAATGTCAAATTCTTGAACTCAGTTCCATTGTCACTCCTGATATTTCTAACCTTCAAGTCAGGATGATTGTTGACTTGCCTGATGTGATTGATAATGATTTCACTTGCTTCATCCTTTGATCAAGAAAACAGACCCATGAGAACTTTGAGAAATCATCTACAATCACTAAGCAATATCTTTTTCTTGCTATTGACAATACATTGACTGGTCCAAACAATCCATATGTAGCAGCTGTAATGGTTCATCAATTGTTGTTTCAAGCTTCTTCTGAAATGATGCTTTCCTTTGTTTGCCTTTCTGACAAGCATCACACAGACCATCCCTTGAGAATTCAACAAGAGGAATTCCTCTTACTAAGTCCTTTTTGACTAGATCATTCATTGTTTTGAAATTCAAATGGGATAGCTTCTTGTGCCATAGCCAACTCTCAACTGAACTTGCTTTGCTGAAGAGACAAGTAATAGATTCTGCATCTGTAGAGTTGAAGTCAGCTAAGTACACATTTCCTTTTCTAACCTCCAGTTAGAACCACTTTGTTGTCTTCCTTACTAGTGACAACACAGGCTTCAGAATTGAAGGAAACTGTATTCCCCTCTATCACATAGTTGACTGATACTCAGTAAGTTGTGCTTGAGACCATCAACTAATGCAACTTCTTCAATGATGACATTCCTTGTTGAAATCAAGCCATATCCCATAGTAAACCCTTTGCTGTCATCTCCAAAGTTATGCTGGGGCCAGCTCTCTCTTTAAACTCTGTGAGCAGGGAGAAATCTCCAGTCATGTGTCTTGAACAGCCACTGTCCAAGTACCATAGATTTCTTCTATTTCCTGATTGCTTGATGAACTAACTTCGTTTTCTTCAGAATCAGCCATGAGAGCAAGGTTGACATAATCTACATCTTCATCCTCTTCATCTCCATCAGCTGCCCAGTCCTTTTCTTGAGTAATGAAAGCCCTTTCCTTCTGTTTGAGTAGATCAAAATATTTCTTTTTGTAATCTACTTGTTCAAATTTCTTCTTTTCAGAGGTTGGCTTTCTGCACTCACTTGCAAAGTGTCCACTTATACCACAATTAAAACACTTGAACTTGGATTTGTCCACCATGTTCTTATAGGGTTTAGTGGCTCTAGTGTTTTTTCCTGAACTTCATCTTTGCAAATCTCCTGGACAGAAATGCAAGATGCTCATCAATACCATCAGAGTCATCTTGACTGGAGTTGTCTTCATTTTCAGCAACTTGCTCTTTACCCTTGTCTGATTCTGGATTTCTTACACCATCTTTGGAGCTTGATGTAGATCTCACAGTTTCTTTTCTGCATTCTTTCTCATTTTCAGCTACCAATGCAACTGAACCTCCTTTCTTTCTCCCCCCTCTCCAATACCTCATCCTGTTCCAACTCTAGTTCATAAGTCTTCAAGATTCCATATAATCTTTCAAGAGTAAAGTCCTTATAATCCTGAGAGTTTCTTAAGGAAACAGTCATGGGTTTCCATTCCTTTGGTAAGGATCTCAAAAATTTAAGATTTGAATCCTTCACCTGGTACACTCTACCATACAGCTTCAGTCCATTCAACAGCTTTTGGAATCTATTAAATGTGTCATTTAAAGATTCATTCTCTTCAAAATGAAGTACTCATACTGTTGAATGAGAAGCTGCATTTTGTTCTCTTTTACTTGTTCTGTACCTTCACACAGCAACTGAACTGTGTCCCAAACATCTTGGCAGTTGAACAATTATCACATTATCAAACATATCCTTGTCAAGACCATTAAACAAAATGTTCATAGCCTTCTTACCTTGTGGACTTCTTCTGTGTCTTCCATTGTCCATTCTGCTCTAGGTTTTGGAATGGATTGACCAACAGCAATTGTGGCCGTAGCAACTGTGGCTACTTTGTGGGGAATGTGAGGACCATTCTCAATGCAGTTTACATAACCTTCATCTTGGGAGAGTAGAATGAAGGTGCATTTTCACCTTCCAGTGGTGGATAACTGTCTTTGTCAAGAACTGGGATCTTTACTCCAATATCTTCTTACTCATCTTTGTTAGATTCCAGATCTTTAAACTCTTTGTGTGTCAAGAGCTTGCTCTGATACCAATTGTTATCTAGAGGACTAACAATGAGATTTACAGAAGGGGGGTGTTGAATGTAAATCTCAAAACTTTTTCAGGTTTTGAGAAGTTTATTAAAGCAGTGTGTTCTAGATGAACAAGTGTATGAATTGCTTTGAGCTAATGCAGACAGATATATATTCAAACACAAAATGTAAAGAACACAACAAACTTTAAAAACTTTTCTGGTGGATTGTTGTTCCACCAGAGATGGTATATTAGAAATCTGTGTTCAACAATGTTGATCACAGCTGCATCCTAGTACAAACTAGATGAATTTTCTCTCAAGATATTTCTTAACAGCTCTGGAAATCTCACTCTAATTACTAGCTTCGTCTTGGTTTATATATGACCAAGTGTACAAGTGAAAAACAATATAAAATTACAATAGTAAATAAGTATTCACTTGCTTCTTTTCCTGTTCACTCAGAGTACTTGTGTTGACTATTGCATCTTTGTACTAAAGAAGAACGGCTGCTTTTTCTGTTGATCCTGAAATTCGGCACCACATCTCACTTTTCTCTGTCAACCCATGTGCCTCTGTTTGTAGGTACAACTACCACTTATCAACGGCTAATTAGCAGAACATCCGTTTGAAGCTTTCATCCGTTGATGACTTCATCCGTTGAAGGATGTTATCCGTTGAAGCTTTCAGCGTTGATGCTCTCATCCGTTGAAGGATGTTATCCGTTTGAAGCTTTAGAGACAATCCGTTGAAGCTTAGCTTCTCATCCGGTGAAGGTCTTTAAGTCATCCGTTGATACCACTTCATTTATACAAAATTACAAGGCATGAAATATTTACAAAGTTTGGCCTTCCTATCTGCATATCACTAGTAGTCAACATGACCTCATAGTTTCTCTCAACTTCTAAGAATTACATTTAAATACAGAGACTGAATATGCTACAATACTAGACTTATTTCTATAGTAAAGCTACACCATCAACGGATAGCCAAAGTGGTCTTATCCGTTGAGGCTTAGACACTAAATTTCTACTTAAGTGTTTTGTTAAACATATCATCAAACTAATGCACATATTCCTAACAAATTTCAAATTTTTTAATTTTTCATATGACTAAAATTGATATATCTTAACATCTGTATGGTTGGATCGTCGAAAAAATCATTTTAAAAATTAATCTTGTAAATCGGGAACGAGTCTCGTTGTCGGGAGTGGTACTTTTACTAGATTTTTCTAATTTTGACATGCAAGATGAATATCAAATTTTTTAATATTTTTTCATATGACTACAATTGATATATCTTAACATCCATACGGTTGGATCGTTGGAGAAATCATTTTAAAAAATATTGTAAATCGGAAACAAGTCTCGTTGTCGGGAGTGGTACTTTTACTAGATATTTCTAATCCTCACATGCAAGATGAATTTCAATTTTTTTTTTATTTTTTCATATGACTAAATTGATATCTTAACATCTGTACGGTTGGATCGTCGAAAAAATCATTTTAAAAATTAATCTTGTAAATCGGGAACGATTATCGTTGTCGGGAGTGGTACTTTTACTAGATTTTTCTAATCCTCACATGCAAGATGAATTTCAAATTTTTCAATAATTTTTTATATGACTACGATTGATATATCTTAACATCCGTACGTTGGATCGTCAGAGAAATCATTTTAAAAAATAATCTTGTAAATCGGAAACGAGTCTCGTTGTCGGGACTAGTACTTTTACTAGATATTTCTAATCTTGACATGCAAGATGAATTTCAAATTTTTTTATAATTTTTTCATATGACTAAAATTGATATATCTTAACATCTGTACGGTTGGATCATCAGAAAAATAATTTTAA
Source organism: Apium graveolens (assembly GCF_009905375.1). NCBI lineage: Eukaryota > Viridiplantae > Streptophyta > Magnoliopsida > Apiales > Apiaceae > Apium > Apium graveolens. The sequence goes on from NW_027418386.1 coordinate 16,352, forward strand.
AAATTAATCTTGTAAATCGGGAACGAGTCTCGTTGTCGGGAGTGGTACTTTTACTAGATTTTTCTAATCCTGACATGCAAGATGAATTTCAAATTTTTTAATAATTTTTTCATATAACTACAATTGATATATCTTAACATCCGTATGGTTGGATCATCGGAGAAATCATTTTAAAAAATATTATTGTAAATCGGAAACAAGTCTCGTTGTCGGGAGTGGTACTTTTACTA